>NC_056737.1:1170789700-1170945173 GCF_019279795.1 Protopterus annectens | reverse complement strand
TCATATACAGGCATGATTACATGGTATATCCTAGGGTCAGAGATTCATGTGCAGCATGTTACATCATTACAAAACAGTACATGGTATATCCTAGGATCAGTGAGTCATGCGCTGCATGTTACAATGTAGCAAAACAGTACATGGTATATTCCAGGGTTAGTGATTCATATGCAGGATGTTACACTGCAAAAAACAGTACATGGTATACCCTAACATTAGTGATTCATATGCAGTATGTTACATTGTTACAAAACAGTACATGGTATATACTAATATTACTGATTCATGTGCAGCATGTTGCATTGTAACAATACAGTACATGGTATATCCTTTTCATGTGCAGTATGTTACATTGTAACAAAACAGTATATGGTATATTAGCATTAGTGATTCATGTGTAGCATATTACATTGTAACAAAACAGTACATGGGATATCCTAGAGTTAGTGATTAATGTGCAGCATGTTACATTGTAAAAAAAACAGTACATGGTATATCTTTCGGTCAGTGATTCAAGTACAGCATGTTACATTGTAAAAACAGTACATGGTATAGTTTAGGGTTAGTCATTCATGTGCAGCATATTACACTATAATAAAACAGTACATGGTATATGCTAGGGTCAGTGATTCAGGTGCAGCATGTTGCATTGTTATAAAAAAGTACATGGTATATGCTAGCGTCAGAGATTCATGTGCAGTATCTTACATTGTTACAAAACAGTACATGGTATATACTAAGATTACCGATTCATGTGCAGCATGTTACATTGTAACAAAACAGTACTTGGGCTATCCTAGGGTTTGTGATTCATGTGCAGCATGTTACATTGTTACAAAACAGTACATGGTATATTCTAAGGTTAGTTATTCATGTGTGGCATCTTACATTATAGCAAAACAGTATATGGCATATCCTAGGGGAAGTGATTCATGTGCTGCATGTTACATTGCAATAAAACAGTACATGGTATATTAGCATTTGTGATTCATGTCCAGCACGTTACATTGTAACAAAACAGTACATGGCATATACTAAGGTTAGTGATTCATGTGGTACATGTTACATTGTAACAAACAGGATGCAGTATATCCTTGGGTTAGTGATTCTTGTGCAACATGTGAAATTTTAAAAAACAGGATGTGGTATATTCTATGGATAGTGATTCTTGTGCAGCATTTTACATTGTAACAAAACAGTACATGGTATATCCTAGGGTCAGTGATTCATATGCAGCATGTTAAATTGTAACAAAACAGTACATGGTATATCCTAGTATTAGTGATTCATGTGCAGTATATTACATTGTTATAAAACTGCACATGGCATATCCAAAGGTTAGTGATTCATGCGTAGCATGTTACATTGTAACAAAGCAGTGCATGTTATATCCTACGGTTAGTGATTCATGTGCAGTATGTTACATTGTAACAAAATAGTACATGGTATATTAACATTAGTGATTCATGTGCAGCATGTTACATTGTAACAAAACAGTACGTGGTATATCCTAGAAATAGTGATTCATGTGCAGCTTGTTACATTGTTACAAAACAGTACATGGTGTAGTGTAGGGTCAATGATTCATGTGCAGCATGTTACATTGTAATAAAACAGTACATGGTATATCCTAGCATTATTGATTCATGTGCAGTATGTTAAATTGTTACAAAACAGGACATGGTATATCCTAAGGTTATTGATTCATGTGCAACATGTTACATTGTAACAAAACAGTACATGGCATATACAAGGCTTGGTTATTCATGTGCAGCATGTTACATTGTAGCAAAACAGTACTTGGTTTATTAGTATTAGTGATTCATGTGCAGCATGTTACATAGTAACAAAACAGCACATGGTATATCCTATTGTTAGTGATTCATGTGCAGCATGTTACATTGTAAAAAAAACAGAATATGGTATATCCTAGGGTTAGTGATTCATGTGCAGCATGTTACATTGTATCAAAAGAGTACATGGTATAAACTAAGGTTAATGATTAATGTGCAGCCTGTTACAATGCAGAAAAGCAATACATTGTACATCCTAGGGTCAGTGATTCATGTGCACCATGTTAAATTGAAAGAAAACAGTACATGGTATATCCTAGGGTTAGTGATTCATGTGCAGCTTGTTTCATTGTAACAAAACAGGACATAGTATATCTTAGGGTTAGTGATTCATGTGTAGTATGTTACTTTGTAGCAAAACAGTACATGGTATATCCTAAGGATAGTGATTCATGTGCAGTATGTTACATTGTAACTAAACAATACATGGTACATCCTAGGGCCAGTGATTCATGTGCACCATGTTACATTTTATCAAAACAATACAGGATATATCCTAGGGTTAGTGATTCATGTGCAGCATGTTACATTGTAAGAAACAGTACATGGTACATCTTAGGGTTAGAGATTCAGGTGCAGCATGCTACATTGTAACAAAACAGTACATGGTATATCCTAGGGTTAGTGATTCATGTGCAGTATGTGAACACCATAACAAAACAGTACATGGTATATCTTAAGGTTAGTGATTCATGAGCAGTATGTTACATTGTTACAAAACAGTACATGGGTATATCTTAGGGTCAAAAAGCAGAATTTGTGGCGAGAAAACAACACAGGTAGCTCGAAGTAATCCTTTTATTGAATACAGATAACACAATTCCCACAGTTCAGAACAAGTGGTTTTGCTAGGTATAGTACTGAGCTTTATCAAGTTACTCAAGTAACCAAATGGTTCAGGTTATATAATTCAAATAAAACCACATGATTAAATCAATTAACTATCCTATTAAGTTCATTTCATCTAGTGTACATTTAAAACTCAACAAAATTTTTTTTTTAAAATCATCTGATGTATATTAACATCATACGAAAAAAACGTTGATAACATTCATTGAAATGTATGTTAGAAATTGTGCAAAAAAGTAAAAACAGAGTATGTAACAAATAGATAGTGTAGAATGAAAATTTAAATAAACCTAGAACCATTTTTCAACGCTAGGTCTGAATCAATAAAATCCATAAGAGAATATACATGTTGATATATTAATAAATTAATTAATTAAAAAACACTACCAAACCAAATAACCTTACAATTTAAAAATGTGCAGGTGTATTAATACCTAAAATAAAATGCTGAATGCTACTTCACAAATCTAAAAATAAATTGCAATAATTAATAAAAGTTTCAATATAAATAAGTTGTTTGTTTTCCTAATTTATATAAATATAAGTAAATAAATCATAAGGGTCCCATGTAATCTCAGACCCAACAAAAGCAAGTAGCAAAGTAATGATTAAACATGAACCATGCTAACCAAAGAATCTTGTGTTTCAACAAAACTAACCTTCCATAATAGTGATAAACCAAGGGTAGAAAATGTGCAAGCGAATAAGTCAAATACTTACACTTAAATAGAAATAGTCTGACATCCAATGGATATATAAAAGTGGTTTAAAAATAAACACTATAGTTGGGCCTTCCTAAGTTTAAGGACACTACTGATGTTAATGTTTTCATTAAGACCCTGTGATCTACCAGCATCTAGTCTCAATTGCCACAATAACTCACGATATTCTAGTGTCGTTTCCCAATCACCACCCCGAGCATCTGGCATTACCTGTTCTAGCACCATAAATTTAATTTGCATGTTAGGACAAAGTAAGGAATGTTTAAAAAAAGCATTGGATTCTTTAGCTTTTGAAAGGTCGTAGAAGTGTTCGTATATCCTTTTTCTGAGGGGTTTTTCAGTCTTTCCTATATAGAAACTTGCACATACTGTGCATAACCCGAGGTAGACAACTCCCTTAGATGAACAATTAAAATGACAACTGGTCTTAAAAAGATAATTTCTTGATGGAATAAATAAGGTTGAATCATTGTAAATAGCAGAACATTGTTTACAGGCCCCACATTTAAATGTGCCCGGTTTGTGATTGTCAAGTCTAGATTTAACCAAAGCTTTCTTTTATCTTAGGGTCAGAGATTCATGAGCTGCATGTTACATTGTAAAAAACAGTACATGGTATATTAGCATTAGTGATTCATGTGCAGCATGTTACATTGTGACAAAACAGTACATGGTATATCATATGGTCAGTGACTCATGTATAGCATGTTGCATTGTAACAAAACAGTACATGGTATTTCCCAAGGTTAGTTATTCATATGCAGCATTTTACATTGCAACAAAATAGTACATGGTATATCCTAGGATCTGTGATTCATGTGCAGCAGGCTACAATGTAAGAAAACAGTACATGGTATATCCTAGGGTTAGTGATTCATGTGCAGCATGTTATGGTGTAAGAAAACAAGACATGGTATATCATAGCATCAGTGATTCATGTACAGCATGTTACAGTGTAACAAAACAGTACATGGTATATCCTAGGGTCAGTGATTCATGTGAAGAATGTTATACTGTAACAAAACAGTACATGTTATATTAGCATTGGTGATATATGTGCAGCATGTTACTTTGTACCAAAACAGAACATGGTGTATCCTAGGGTTTGTGATTCATGTGCAGCATGTTACAGTGTAACAAAACAGTACACGGCATAGCATAAGGTTATTGATTCATGTGCAGCATGCTACATTGTAAGAAAACAGGACATGGTATTTCCTAGGGTTTGTGATTCATGTGCAGCATGCTACAGTGTAACATAACAGTACATGGGATAGCCTAAGGTTAGTGATTCATGTGCAGTATTTTACATTGTAACGAAAAAGTACATGGTTTATCCTAAAGGTAGTGATTCATGTGCAGCATGTGACATTGTAACAAAACAGTACATGGTATATCCTTAGGTCAATGATTCATGTACAGCATGTAACATTGCAGCAAAACTGTAGATGGTATTTCCCAGGGCTAGTGATTCAATTGCAGTATGTTGCATTGTAAGAAAACAGTGCATGGTATGTCATAGGGTCCGTGATTCATGTGCAGCATGTTACACTGTAAACAACAGTACATGGTATATGCTAGGGTTAATGGTTTATGTGCAGCATGTTACACTATTGAAAAGCAGTACATGGTATACACTAGGGTGAGTTATTCATGTGCAGCATTCTACATTGTTAAAAAACAATGCATGTTATATCTTAGGGTCAGTGATTCATGTGCAGCATGTTACACTGAAACAAAACAGTACATAGTACATGTTAGAATTAGTGATTTATGTGCAATATGTTACATTGTTACAAAACAGCACATTGTATATCCTATGATTACTGATTCATGTGCAGCATGTTACATTGTAACAAAACAATACATGCATATCCCAGGGTTAGTTATTCTTGTGCAGTATGTTACATTGTTAGAAAACAGTACATGGTATTTTAGCATTTGCAGAATGTTAAATAGTAACAAAACATTACATGTTATATCATAAGGTTAGTGATTCATGTGCAGTATGTTAGAGTGTAACAAAGCAATACATGGTACATCCTTCGGTCAGTGATTCATGTGCTACATGTTACTTTGTAACAAAATAGTACATGGTATATCCTTGGGTTAGTGATTCATGTGGAGCATGTTACATCATAACAAAACAGTATATGGTATATCCTACGGTTAGTGATTCATTTGCAGCATGTTACATTGTAACAAAACAGTACATGGTATATCCTAATGTTAGTGATTCTTGTGCTACATGTTACATTGTTACAAAAGAGTACATGGTACATCCTAAGGTTAGTGATTCATGTGCAGCATGTTACACTGGAAGAAAACAGTAGATAGTGTATTAGCATTAGTGACTCATGCAGCATGTTACATTGTAACAAAACAGTACATGATATATCCTATGCCTATTGATTAATGTGCAGTGTGTTACACTGTAACAAAATCTGTATTGTTGTCCGCATATGTTATTTGGCTGTGGTTTTACACCAGATGCCCCTCCTGACGAAACCCTCCCCATTTATCTGGGCTTGGGACCGGCATGAAGAAATGCATTGGCTTGTGCATCCCCAGTGGCTGAGTAACAGGAAGTGAAACAGATTAGCAAGGAGGAAGTACGGACAGCTATGAAGAGGATGAAGATTGGAAAGGCTGTTGGTCCAGATGACATACCAGTGGAAGCATGTTGTTGCTTAGGTGAAATGGCATTGGCGTTCTTAACCAGATTGTTGAATGAAATCTTGGAAAGTCAGAGGATGCCTGAGGAGTGGAGAAAAAGTGTTTTGGTACCTTTTTTTAAGAATAAGGGTGATGTACAGAGTTCTAGTAACTACAAGGCAATAAAACTAATCAGTCGCAGCTTGAAGTTATAGGAAAGAGTAGTGGAAGCTAGGTTAAGAAGGGAGGTGATGATTAGTGATCAGCAGTATGGTTTCATGCCGGGAAAGAGCACTACAGATGCGATGTTTGCTCAGAGACTGTTGGAGAAATATAGGGAAGGTCAAAATGAGTTGCATTGTGTCTTTGTGGACTTGGAGAAAACATATGATAGGGTGCCTAGAGAGGTGTTGTGGTACTGTATGAGGAAGTCAGGAGTGGCAGAGAAGTATGAAAGAGTGATACAGGATATGTACGAGGGTAGTGTGACAGTGGTGAAGTCCGCAGTGGGAGTGACAGATCCATTTAAGGTGGAGGTGGGATTAAATGAAGGATCAGTTCTGAAACCTTTCTTATTTGCAATGGTGATGGACAGGTTGACAGATGATATCAGACAGGAGGTCCCATGGACTATGATGTTTGCAGATGACATTGTGATCTGTAGTGAGAGTAGGGACCAGGTTGAGGAGACTCTGGAGTGGTGGAGATATGCTCTAGAGAGGAGAGGAATGAAGGTCAGCAGTACTAAGACAGAATATGTGAGTGTGAATGAGAGGGAGGATAGAGGAATGGTGAGGATGCAGGGAGTAGAGTTGGCGAAGGTGGATAAGTTTAAGTACTTGGGATCAACAGTTCAGAGTAGTGGTGAGTGTGGAAGAGAGGTGAAGAATAGAGTACAGGCAGGGTGGAATGGGTGGAGAAGATTGACAAGAGTGATTTGTGACAGACAGGTACCATTAAGAGTGAAAGGGAAGGTCTACAAGAGGGTTGTGAGATCAGTTCTGTTGTATGGGTTGGAGATGGTAGCATTGACAAAAAGTCAGGTGTCAGAGCTGGAAGTGGCAGAGTTAAAGATGTTAAGATTTGCACTGGGTGTGACAAGGATGGACAAGAGTAGGAATCAGTATATTAGAGGGTCAGCTCAGGTTGAATGGTTTGGAAACAAAGTCAGAGAGGCGAGACTGCATTGGTCTGGACATGTGCTGCGGAGGGATGAATGGTATATTGGGAAAAGGATGCTAAGGATGGAGCTGCCAGGTAAGAGGAAAAGAGGAAGGCCTAAGATAAGGTTTATGGACGTGGTGATAGAGGAAATGCAGGTGGTTGGTGTAACCGAACAATATGCGCAGGACGCAGGTAGATAGCAACCTCTCCTTTGATAATCACATTGTCAAAGTGGTTAGAAATTCCTTCTATGTAGCCCACCTAATCATGAAAGGGTTCACCTCTAGATCAAGAGAGGTCATTGTGTCCCTCTACTCATCACTCATTAGGCCCATAATAGAGTACATTGCCCCATTTGGTATGTACCTTACTCGACATTTGCAACAGCTGGAAAGACCACAGAAGTACCTCACCAAGAGGATCATGGGCCTCAAAGAGATGCCCTATGCAGTTCGATTAAAGAAACTCCAGCTCTGCTCAGTTGCTTACCGCCTGCTCAGAGGTGATCTCTGCTTGCCGTATAAGGCCATGCCCAACCCGGAATTAATGGGCATGCTCCACCTCAAGAAAACCAAATCTCTTAGAGCCACATGCTCCAGTGAATTAAACCTCAGCACAACAATAAACAGGACATGCTGGAGGGATTGATTCCTGTCCCAGAGACTTCCCTCACTCTGGAATATGTTAGGCAGAGCCCCTCGCTGACTCTCTTCAAGAGGAATCTTGACGGGTGGATGAGAAATCGTAAATTTACCCCTGGGATCACTTCAGTGGCCCTGCTAGACAGAGGCTCAGGAAACTAATTTAAAAGGGAGACGAAAGCCAACACATTCTGGCTAGGCTTATAAATGCCCTTGGGCAGATAGCCTAGTACCTACCTATGAACCTATGAACCTATGTAACAAAACAGTACATGGTATACCTTATGGTCAGTGATTCATGTGCAGTATGTTACATTGTTACAAAACAGTGCATGGTATATTCTAGGATTAGTAATTTAATTGCAGTATGTTACAGTGTAACAAAATAGTACATTGTATATCCTATGGTAAGTGATTCATGTGCAGAATGCTACATTGTAACAAAACAGTACATGGTATATCCTTGGGTTAGTGATTCATGTGCAGCATTTTACATTGTTACTAAACAGTACATGGGATATCCTATGGTCAGTGACCCATGTGCAGTATGTTAATTTGTTACAAAACAGTACATGGTATATCCTGTGGTCAGTGATTCATGTGAAGCATGATACCTTGTTACAAAACATTATGTGGTATATCCTAGTGTTAGTGATTCATGTCCAGCAAGTTGAATTGTAACAAAACATTACATGGCATATCCTAAGGTTAGTGATTCAAGTGCAGCATGTTACACTGTAACAAAACAGTACATGGTATATCTTAGTGTAGTGATTCATGTGCAGCATGTTACATTGTAACAAAACAGTGCATGGCATATCCCAGGTTTAGTGATTCATGTGCAGTATGGTACATTGTAACAAAACAGTACATGGTATATCCTATGGTTAGTGATTCATGTGCAGCATGTTACATTGTAACAAAACAGTACATGGTATACCCTAACATTAAGGATTCATGTGCAGTATGTTAAATTGTAAGAAAACAGTACATTGTATATCCTAGGGTTAATGATTCATGTGTAGTATGTTACACTGTAACAAAATAATACATTGTATATCCTTTGGTTGATGAATCATGTGCAGCATGTTACATTATAACAAAACAGTACATGGAATTTCTTAGTGTCATTGGTTCATGTGCAGCATGTTACATTGTAACAAAACATTACATCATATGTCCTAGGGTTTGTGATTTATGTATACCATGTTACATTGTGATAAAATAGTACATGGTATATCCTAAGTTTAGTGATTCATGTGCAGCATGTTACATTGTAACAAAACAGTACAAGGTATATCCTAAGGATAGTGATTCATGTGCAGCATGTTAAATGTTATCAAAACAGTACGTGGTATGTCCTAGCATTAGTGATTCATGTGCAGCATGTTACATTGTAACAAAACAGTACATGGTATATTAGTATTACTGATTCTTGTGCTACATTTTACATTGTAACAACACATTACATGGTGTATCCTTAGGGTAGTGATTTATGTGCAGCATGTTACATTGTAACAACACATTACATGGTATATCCTAAGGGTAGTGATTTATGTGCAGCATGTTACATTGTAAAAAAACAGTACATGGTATATCCTAGGTTTAGTGATTCATGTGCAGCATGTTACATTGTAACAAAACAGTACATGGTATATTAGTATTAGTGATTCTTTTGCGGCATTTTACACTGTAACAAAACAGTACATGGTATATACTAAGGGTAGTGATTCATGTGCAGCATGTTACATGTTATCAAAACAGTACCTGGTATGTCCTAGCATTAGTGATTTATGTGCAGCATGTTACATTGTAATAAAACAGTACATGGTATATTAGTATTAGTGATTCTTGTGCAGCATTTTACATTGTAACAAAACATTACATGGTATATCCTAAGGGTTGTGATTTATGTTCAGCATGTCACATTGTAACAAAACAAAAACACATGGTGGTATTTAAGTAAGGTTTTTATGTTGTGCAGTAATACATTAGCAAAACATTAACGACGTTATTATATCCTAGGGGTATAGATTCCTGTGTGGTCTGTTACATTGTTACAAAACAGTACATGGTATGTCCTAAGGATAGAGATTCATATTCAGCATCTTACATTGTCACAAAACAGTACATGGTATATCCTACGGTTAGTAATTAATGTGCAGCATATTACATTGTAACAAAACAGTACGTGGTACATTAGCATTAGTGATTCATGTGCAGCATGTTACATTCTAACAAAACAGTACATGGTATGTCTTAAGGTTAGTGATTTATGTGCAGTAAGTTACATTGTAGCAAAACAGTACATGTTATATCCTAGGGTTAGAGATTCCTGTGTGGTCTGTTACATTGTTACAGAACAGTACATGGTATGTCCTAGGGATACAGATTAATATTCAGCATGCTACATTGTCACAAAACAGTACATGGTATATCCTAGGGTAGTGATTCATGTGCAGCATTTTTCATTTTTAGAAAACAGTACATGGTATAACCAAGGGTTAGTCATTCATGTTCAGCATGTTACATTGTAGCAAAACATTATGTGGTATATCCTAGGGTTAGTGATTCATAGGCAGCATTTTAGACTGCATCAAAACAGTACATGGTATATCCTAGGGTTAGTGATTCATGTGCAGTATTTTACATTGTAACAAAACAGTACATGGTATATCCTAGGGGTAGTGATTCATGTGCAGCATGTTACATTGTAACAAAACAGTACATGGTATATTCTAGTGTTAGTTATTCATGTGAAGCATGTTACATTGGAACAAAAAGTACATGGTATATTCTGTGGTCAGTAATTCATGTGAAGCATGTTATCTTGTTACAAAACATTATGTGGTATATCCTAGTGTTAGTGATTCATGTCCAGCAAGTCACATTGTAACAAAACATTACATGGCATATCCTAGGGTTAGTGATTCAAGTGCAGCATGTTACATTGTAACAAAACAGGACATGGTATATCCTACTGTAGTGATTCAAGTGCAATATATTACATTGTAACAAAACAGTACATGGTATATCCTAGGTTTATTGATTCATGTCATGTGCAGTATCCGCAGTGGTGGTGCTGTGGTAGCATTGTTGCCTCACAGTAAGACGCTGTCTGGTTCGATTCTCAGCTAGAGCATCTTCTGCGTGGAGACATGCGTGAATGGGCGTACCTTCATTGAAGGTTGTGCATCAGGGCTGGTAACTCAGCACGTAAAAATCAACTACCAATCATTAGTGGACCGGAGTTCCGCTGTGGTGACCCCTAACCAGGAAAACCCGAAAGACACAAACAAATCGATTCATGTGCAGTATGCTACAGTGTAACAAAACAGTACATAGTATATCCTATGGTTAGTGATTCTTGTGTAGCATGTTACATTGTAACAAAACAGTACATGGTATACTCTGGCATTAGTGATTAATGTGCAGTATGCTACCTTGTAAGAGAGCACTACATGGTATATCCTAGGGTTAGTGATTCATGTGCAGTATGTTACATTTTAACAAAATAATGCATTGTATATCCTAGGGTTAATGAATTATGTGCAGCATGTTACATTGTAACAAAAAAGTACATGGTATTTCCTAGTGTCATTGGTTCATGTGCAGCATGTTACATTGTAACAAAACAGTACATGATATATCTTAGGGTTTGTGATTTATGTATACCATGTTACATTTTGACAAAATAGTACATGGTGTACCCTAACATTAGTGATTCATGCGCAGAATGTTACACAATAATAAAACAGTACATGGTATATCCTAAGGGTAGTTATTCATGTGTAGCATGTTACATTGTAACAAAACAGTACATGGTATATTAGTATTAGTGATTCGTGTGCAGCACTTTACATTGCAACAAAACAGTACATGTTATATCCCTAGGGTAGTGATTCATGTGCAGCATGTTACATTGTAACAAAACAGTACGTGGTGTATTAGCATTAGTGATTCATGTGCAGCATGTTTCCTAAGGTTAGTGATTTATGTGCAGTATGTTACATTGTAGCAAAACAGTACATGTTATATCCTAGGGTTAGAGATTCATGCGCAGTCTGCTACATTGTTACAAAACAGTGCATGGTATATCATAGGGATAGTGATTCATATGCAATATGTTACATTGTCAAAAAACAGTACATGGTATATTCTCAGATTATTGATTCATGTTCAGGATGTTGCATTGTTACAAAACAGTTCATGGTATAACCTAGGGTTAGTGATTCATGTTCAGCATGTTACATTGTAACAAAACAGTACATGGTATCTCCTAGGGCTAGGGATTCATGTGCAGCATGTTAGATTGTAACAAAACAATACATGGTATATCCTAAAGTTAGTGATTCATGAGCAGTATGTTACATTGTAACAAAACAGTACATGGTATATCCTAGGGTTAGTGATTCATGTTCAGCATGTTACATTGTAACAAAACAGTACATGGTATTTCCTAGGGTTAATTATTCATGTGCAGCATGTTACATTGTAAGAAAACTGTATATGTTATATCCTAGTATTAGTGTTTCATGTGCATTCTGTATTGTAACAAAACAGTACATGGTATATCCTAGGTTAGTGATTCATGTGTTACATGTTACATTGTAACAAAACAGTACATGGTATATCCTAAGGTGAGTGATTCATGAGCAGCATGTTATATTGTTACAAAACAGTACATGGTATAGCCTATGGTCAGTGATTCATGTGCAGTATGTTACATTTTTACAAAACAGTATGTGGTATATCCTAGCATTAGTGATTCATGTTCAACATGTTACATTGTAACAAAACAGTACATGGTATATTCTAGGTTTAGTGATTCATGTGCAGCATATTACATTGTAACAAAGCAGTACATGGTATATCCTATGGTCAGTGATGCATGTGCAGTATGTTACATTGTTACAAAACAGTACATGGTATATCCTCGGTTTAGTGATTCATGTTCAGCATGTTACATTGTAGCAAAACAGTACATGTTATATCCTAGGGTTAGAGATTCATGTGCAGTCTGCTACACTGTTACAAAACAATACATGGTATATCATAGGGATAGTGATTCATATGCAGTATGTGACATTGTAAAAAACAGAACATGGTATATCCTAGGATTATTGATTCTTGTGTAGCATGTTGCATTGTTACAAAACAGTACATGGTATAACCTAGGGTTAGTGATTCATGTTCAGCATGTTACATTGTAACAAATCAGTATGTGGTATATCCTAGGGTTAGTGATTCATGGGCAGCATTTTAGACTGTATCAAAACAGTACATGGTATATCCTAGGGTTAGTGATTCATGTGCAGTATGTTACATTGTAGCAAAACAGTACATGGTATATCCTAGGGATAGTGATTCATGTGCAGCATGTTACATTGTAACAAAACAGTACATGGTATATCCTAGTTATTCATGTGAAGCATGCTACATTGTAACAAAACAGTACATGGTATATTCTGTGGTCAGTAATTCGTGTGAAGCATGTTACCTTGTTACAAAACATTATGTGTTATATCCTAGTGTTAGTGATTCATGTCCAGCAAGTCACATTGTAACAAAACATTACATGGCATATCCTAGGGTTAGTGATTCAAGTGCAGCATGTTACATTGTAACAAAACAGGACATGGTATATCCTACTGTAGTGATTCAAGTGCAATATATTACATTGTAACAAAACAGTACATGGCATATCCTAGGTTTATTGATTCATGTCATGTGCAGTATCCGTGGTGGTGGTGCTGCGGTAGCATTGTCACCTCACAGTAAGACACTGTCCTGTTCGATTCTCAGCTAGACCGTCTTCTGCGTGGAGACATGCATGAATGGGCGTACCTTTGTTGAAGGTTGTGCATCAGGGCTGGTAACTCGGCACATAAAAATCAACTACCAATCATTAGCAGACCGGAGTTCTGCTGTGGCAACCCCTAACCGGGTAAAGCCGAAAGACACAAACAAATTGATTAATGTGCAGTATGCTACAGTGTAACAAAACAGTACATAGTATATCCTATGGTTAGTGATTCATGTGTAGCATGTTACATTGTAACAAAACAGTACATGGTATACTCTGGAATTAGTGATTAATGTGCAGTATGTTACCTTGTAAGAGAACACTACATGGTATATCCTAGGGTTAGTGATTCATGTGCAGTATGTTACATTGTAACAAAATAATACATTGTATATCCTAGGGTTAATGAATTATGTGCAGCATGTTACATTGTAACAAAAAAGTACATGGTATTTCCTAGTGTCATTGGTTCATGTGCAGCATGTTACATTGTAACAAAACAGTACATGGTATATCCTAGGGTTTGTGATTTATGTATACCATGTTACATTTTGACAAAATAGGTACATGGTATATCCTAAGGTTAGTGATTCATGCGCAGCATGTTACACTGTAAGAAAACAGTACATGGTATATCCTAAGGGTAGTTGTTCATGTGCAGCATTTTACATTGCAACAAAACAGTACATGTTATATCCCTAGGGTAGTGATTCATGTGCAGCATGTTACATTGTAACAAAACAGTACGTGGTGTATTAGCATTAGTGATTCATGTGCAGCATGTTATATTGCAACAAAACAGTACATTGTATGTCCTAAGGTTAGTGATTTATGTGCAGTATGTTACATTGTAGCAAAACAGTACATGTTATATCCTAGGGTTACAGATTCATGTGCAGTCTGCTACATTGTTACAAAACAGTACATGGTATATCCTAAGGTAAGTAATTCATGTGCAGTATGTTATATTGTTACAAAACAGTACATGGCATAGCCTATGGTCAGTGATTCATGTGCAGTGTGTTACATTTTTACAAAACAGTACATGGTATATTCTAGCATTAGTGATTCATGTTCAGCATGTTACATTGCAACAAAACAGTACATGGTATATGCTAGGTTTAGTGATTCATGTGCAGCATGTTACATTGTAACAAAGCAGTACATGGTATATCCTATGGTCAATGATGCATGTGCAGTATGTTACATTGTTACAAAACAGTACATGGTATATCCTCGGTTTAGTGATTCATGTTCAGCATGTTACATTGTAGCAAAACAGCACATGTTATATACTAGGGTTAGAGATTCATGTGCAGTCTGCTACACTGTTACAAAACAGTACCTAGTATATCATAGGGATAGTGATTCATATGCAGTATGTTACATTGTAAAAAAACAGTACATGGTATATCCTAGGATTATTGATTCTTGTGCAGCATGTTGCATTGTTACAAAACAGTACATGGTATAACCTAGGGTTAATGATTCATGTTCAGCATGTTACATTGTAACAAAACAGTACATGGTATCTTCTAGAGTTAGGGACTCATGTGCAGCATGTTAGATTGTAACAAAACAGTATATGGTATATAATAAGGTTAGTTATTCATGTGCAGTATGTTACATTGTAACAAAACAGTACATGGTATATCCTAGGGCTAGTGATTCATGTTCAGCATGTTAAACTATAACAAAACAGGACATGGTATAGCCTAGAGTTAGTTATTCATGTGCAGCATGTTACATTGTAAGAAAACTGTACATGTTATATCCTAGCGTTAGTGTTTCATGTGCATTTTATATTGTAACAAAACAGTACATAGTATATCCTAGGTTAGTAATTCATGTGCTACATGTTACATTGTAACAAAACAGTACATGGTATATCCTAGGGTGAGTGATCCATGTACAGCATGTTATATTGTTACAAAACAGTACATGGTATAGCCTATGGTCAGTGATTCATGTGCAGTATGTTACATTTTTACAAAGCAGTATATGGTATATCCTAGGTTTAGTGATTCATGTCCAGCATGTTACATTGTAACAAAACAGTATATGGTATATCCTATGGTCAGTGATTCACTGCAGTATGCTACATTTTTACAAAAGAGTACATGGTATATCCAAGAGTTAGTAACTCATGTGCAGCATGTTACAATGTAACAAACAATTCATGGTATATCCTAGGGTTAGTGATTCATGTGCATCATGTTACATTGTAACAAATCAGTACGTGGTACATCCAAGGTTATTGATTCATGTGCAACATGTTACATTGCTACAAAACAGTACATGTGATATCTTATGGTCAGTGATTCAAGAGCAGTATGTTACATTGTTACAAAATAGTACATGATATATCCTAGCATTAGTGATTCATGTGCAGCATATTACATTGTAACAAAACAGTACATGGTATATCCTATGGTCAGTGATTCATTGCAGTATGTTACGTTGTTACAAAACAGTACATGACATATTCACAGGTTAGTATCTCATGTGCAGCATGTTACACTGTAACAAAACAGTACATGGTATATCTTTTGGTTAGTCATTCATGTTCAGCATGTTACATTGTAACAAACAATACATGGGATATCCTATGGTCAGTGATTCATGTGCAGTATGTTACAGTGTAGCATAACAGTGCATGGCATATCCTAGGATTAGTGGTTCATTTGCAGCATGTTACATTGTAATAAAACAATACATGGTATATCCTAGGGTTAGTGATTCATGTCCAGCATGTTACATTGTAACAAAACATTGCATGGTATATCCTAGGGTTAGTGATTCATGTGCAGCGTGTTACATTGCAACAAAACAGTACATGGTATATCCTGGGGTAGTGATTCATGTGCAGCATGTTACATTGTAACCAAACAGTACATGACATATACTATGGTTGGTGATTCATGTGTAGCATGTTACATTGTAACAAAACAGTACATGTATATCCTAGGGTTAGTGATTTATATATACCATGTTACATTGTGACAAAATAGTGCATGGTATATCCTAAGATTAGTGATTCATGTGCAGGATGTTATATTGTAACAAAACAGTGCATGGTATATCCTAAGGGTAGTGATTCATGTGCAGTATGTTACGTTGTAACAAAACAATACCTGGTATATTCTAGCATAAGTGATTCATGTTCAGCATGTTATATTGTAACAAAACAGTACATGGTATATCCTAAGGGTAGTGATTCATGTGCAGCATGTTGCATTGTAACAGTTCATGGTATATCCTAGAGTTTGTGATTAATGTGCAGCATGTAACATTGTAACAAAACAGTACATGGTATATCCTAAGGGTAGTGATTTATTTTCAGCATGTTACATTTTAACAAAACAGTACATGGTATATCCTAAGGGTAGTGATTCATGTGCAGCATGTTACATTGTAACAAAACAGTACGTGGTATATTATCATTAGTGCTTCATGTGCAGCATGTTAAATTGTAACAAAATAGTACATGGTATGTCCTAATGTTAGTGATTTATGTGCAGCATGTTATATTGTAGCAAAACAGTACATGTTATATCCTAGGGTTAGTGATTCATGTGCAGTATGTTACATTGTTACAAAACATTACATGGTATATCCTAGGGTTATTGATTCATGTGCAGCATGTTGCATTGTCACAAAACAATACATGGTATATCCTAGGGTTAGTGATTTATGTGCAGTATGTTACATTATAACAAAACAGTGCATGGTATATTCTACAGCTAGTGATTGATGTACAGCATGTTACATTGTAACAAAACAGTACATGGCATATCCTAGCTTTAGTGATTCATGTGCAGCATGTTACATTGTACATTACAGTACATGGTATATCCTAGGGTTAGTGATTCATGTTTAGCATGTTACCTTGTAACAAAACAGTACATGGTATATCCTAGGGTTAGTGATTCATGTCCAGCATGCTACCTTGTAACAAAACAGAACATGGTATATCCTAGGGTTAGTGATTCATGTCCAGAATGTTACATTGTAAGAAAGCAGTACATGGTATATCCTAGCATTAGTGATTCATGTGCATTTTATATTGTAACAAAACAGTACATTTTATACCCTAGGGTTCTTTCTTTAAATGTACAACAGCAAACTGGCACAGTGTGATGAACTTTTCTTTTCTGTTTCACTTTCCTGTACAAGGTAAATGTCTAGTAAGCTCACTGGGACACATTCATAAGGCTTGGTATACCTAGAGAAAGCTTAGCTCATGCTTTATCTTTGGCTTCAGTTTTGTATTTATAAGGATGTTGATTATTTATAAATTTGGTCATACCGGTTAATGACATGTTACATTCTTGACTGCTCAGAAGCTGTACAACAGTTGCCCTGCTGAGCTAACAGTCTTTTTCTTTCGGCATTTCCCAGTTAGGGGTTGCCACAGTGGATCACCTGTCCGCTCATGAGTGGCAGTAGAAATTTATGGTATCAAGTTGCCAGCCCAGTGCCCAACCTTCCACTGAAGGCACACACATGCATGCACGCACTCACACCTAAGGCCAGTTTAGAGTGTCCAAACCACCTACAGCATGTCTTTGGGATGTGGGAGGAAACTGGGCCACCCAAAGGAAACCCACATGACCACAGGGAGGACATGCAGAGTCCACACAGAAGGGACCTCAGCCGAGGATCGAACCAGACAACCCATTGCTGTGAGGCAGAAATGCTAACCTCTGCACCACAGCAGCCACCCCCTGCTGAGATAACAGTAAATAGCAATTAAATATATGATAATTGTTTTTCTTCTGAACATGTAAAGCAGATTTTTACCTTACACATTCAGTTTAAATTATTTTCTGATATTTAAGCTGCTTGATCATGGTTCTGAATACCACATATTCAATACCAGGACTATGTTACACTGTAACAAAGGCACTGTGCATGTGGTACTGCATACAACAGATTGAGTACCAGGACCAAGTTTCACTGTTACAAAAGCATTCTGCATGTGCATGTGGCACTGAAGAAAACAAATTCAGTACCAGAATAAGTTACACTGGTACAAAAGCATTGTACATGCATATGGTCTGCCTTTCATGCACTTTAGGTTTGAATGAAATAAGACAGTCCACACAACTAGCATTGCATGAGTGAATCAGTAAACAGTACAGTAATCACTGATGGGAAGGGGCTGCTACACTATATGTTTACTATGAGGTTTGGGATTTAGAGAGTCTGGTCACTGTCTGTAAGTCTGGTTATACTGTCTGCAGTTGTGGTGCACAAGTGTAGCTCTGATATGTGGGACAAGGTACTGAAGGCATTACCTGGTGGGAAGCCATATTAACTGCAGTAGCAAGTTCCACATACAGGTTCGTCTGTGCTGCAGTTTTGGGAAGATGAAGGGAGGAAACGAATGGTGCAGTGGTGTAGTGGTAACATTGTCACCTCACAGTAAGAAGTTCTCCGGTTCGATTCTTGGCTGGAGTGCCTTCTGTGCAGAGTCTGCATGTCCTCCCTGCATTCATGAAGGTTTTCTCTGGGTACTCCGGTTTTCTCCCACGTTACAAACATGTGCATCTGGAGTATTTCTCCCTGGGCCTCCACTGAAAACTGGCTTTGTTCCAAGTTGTACTTTCTCGGTAAACAAATGTTAAATAAATAAATAAATAAAACTGGGGACCATGCTGAGGCATGATGGGGTGTTGTGTGAGCCATTTGCAGTGGGAATGGATCACAGTGTCCTTCTGGTTAAACATAGATAGAATACCTTGAGGGCATTGCCCACATGCCTCTCCCTTTTCATGGAAGGGTAGGATTCAGACATATGTTGGTGATGCTAGCCTGCAATACCCAGCCCAATAGAGAGGTGGAACTGTGGTGCTTGATGCCCCCACTGAGTCCACTGGTAAATTCATGCTATACTAGGAATATGTAATGAGATTCTTTAGCACTGAATGTTATATACTCTCATTACACATTATTTGCTTAGTTGGATTCCTGTTCATTCATTACCTCAGGATTGTGAGACACTGAGTGGGATGAACACGGTCCTCCTAAGATGGTGGGGTGAAACAATCACTTCAGGGTAGTGAGAGCAGGATGGTGAAAGCTGTGTTCTTTGCTACTCTGAATCTTTTTTAATCTAGCACTACAGGTGAGCAATATCACTGTGTGTGTGCGTGTGCCTGTGCGCGTGTGTGTGTGTCCGTGTGTGCGTGTATGCGTGTGTGCGTGTGTGCGTGTGTGTGTGTGTGTGTGTGTGTGTGTGTGTGTGTGTGTGTGTGTGTGCATCTGTACACCTATAACTATGCATGTATTTATATTAATAAGGGTTCTGTACTATTGCTCGAATGCACAAAATGTTGAATGCTATTTCTGCTGTCATAGATAGTCAGATTGTGAGTGGTCAAATGCCAAAATGTTCTAAAAAAGCAGCATTAAATGTTATACTTACTGAAGAAATGTCTATGTGATAGAGGTGAGTGGAGCTAAGAGTGTGTTTACAGATGTTTGTGGGTTAGGGTTAGACAGGGCCCATGTAAGGCCTATATTAGAGGATAGATTTAGTGTTGTGCACTCTTATCCACTGATCCACTGACAGTTTCAGCAACGGTTAGAATATGTACATACCTGGTGAACTGAAAATGGTCTCAAGTGGAATGCAAAAAGTCATCAAAAAAGCTGTTCTCACCTCATGTGTTATATACGACACTCCTTTTCAGACAAATATGTATGGTCATGATAGACCTAGGTGTTAATGGGGACACTCCTCTCTCCCATTAGATCATCATTTTTCCATCATAGTCAGGAAAACCTTCTATATGCCCCACTTACATTACAAGGGAATAGCCAAGATCCAAACATGTCATTCTGTCAGTGTAAGCTTCCCACTATGGAATACTACACCCCATTTGTTATGTTTAAATCTAAGATTACTGCACACTTGGAAAGTCCCCAGAGACACCTTAGTATGTAAATTAAAGGCCATTAAAGACCTCAAATCATTCAACTATTGTGGCAGAGCAGCCTAACTCCTTATATTGAGTAGCATACAGACATCTCTGAGGTGACCTGTGTCTCCGTTTTTCAGCCTTGAAAGACTCGATCTTGTTTCACTTCCGTTTTTTTGTAAAACTAGTGCTTCTTCAAACATCACCTGCTCTGATGGTAATCATCATTTTATTATGTTGTTTCTGTGCGTCAGTGTCTCCTTTTATACCACCATTCCCATAAGCCCATTCTCTTTCCCTTACCTTAATTCCCATAAGCCCATTCTCTTTCCCTTACCTTAATTCCCATAAGCCCATTCTCTTTCCCTTACCTTAATTCCCATAAGCCCATTCTCTTTCCCTTACCTTAATTCCCATAAGCCCATTCTCTTTCCCTTACCTTAATTCCCATAAGCCCATTCTCTTTCCCTTACCTTAATTCCCATAAGCCCACTCTCTTTCCCTTACCTTAATTCCCATAAGCCCATTCTCTTTCCCTTACCTTATAAACATTATCATTCTAAGGCTGCATTTCATTCCAGCATCCTTATGGAAGTTCTCAGACTCTTCCATAATTATCCTTAGTACTCTTCCATTCCATTGACAAAAAGGATTCAGTCTTTGTGGGGCCATGTGTAAGAAGGTCTAGGACCTATCCCTTTCCTCTCTTACCTGTAATCTTGCCCTTATTTTTTGGTGACTACTCAGTTATGAAGAAAAACAGAGTAAGCAACAATGTGTACCTCTGTTTTATCCCATTTGTACTGTGCCTACTTCAAAAAAGTCCACCATTAATCCTTATTTGATTATATAAAGCCTTAACCCATGTTTTAAAAATCTGTTTAATACCCAACATCTCTGTCCATAAAAATACTCCAAATCCACAGAGTCAAAAACTTGTTTGGTGAAAGTCACAACTATTCTTTGCTAAACACCTAATCTGTATTATTCTGCCAATGGTGTGCCCTTTATGAAACCCATTTATCCTAGATTGATAATGTCTGGGAAAATCACTACTGCCTTCTGGCTCACCCCACGGCCAGCATTTTGTTGTCAATATTTAACATCTAAATTGGACAAATATTGATGGCTTCAGAATATTCCTTGTCTATATGGGCAGTACAACCACTCTTACCCTTTTCTTTGCCCTCAGTAGTTCCTCTGACCATCCCAAGCTTCATAATATTATATCCTGATTAACTATATGACCATCTCACTTAACACTATCCTGAGAACTCAGTGAATTGTCCATTAGTCCCAGCCTTTTTACTTTCCTTATAGCATGATAATAGCCACCCCCATCTCCTGGTGTGAAAGCTCTCAGTCTAATTGGACTGGACAGTAAAGTGGTGCAGCGGTAACATTGTTGCCTCCCAGCAAGAGATTCTCTGGTTCGATTCTCAGCTGGGGTGCTTTCTGTGTGGAGTCTGCATGTTCTCCCTGCATTCATGTGGGTTTCCTCTGGGTGCTCTGATTTCCTTCCACATTACAAAGACATACATCTGGAGTGTTTTTCCCTGGGCCTCTGCTGAAAATTGGCTTTGTTCCAAGTTAGACTTTCCCGGGTAACAAATGTTAAAAATAAATAAATACATAAATAAATAATTCCTTTGCCACTGCTCCCCCTAAATGTATGCAGAGCAGACCCCATGTTCAGGGTCCCCATATGTACCTCTGAATATCCTGCTGTAGAAAGTCTTTCTATTTCTCACTTTTTCACCCCTTTTCTGTCTTCCCCTACCACACCATCATCATCTAAATAACTGTATTCCCCCGTTTCCTTCTTTATTCTTAAGGGGGATTTTTTCTCATATTCTTCTGCTGGTTCACAATAATTCTGTTATTGTTATATCATTTCTCTGTATCTGCCACATTTCACTCACCTGTAGTCTACAGTTCCACACCTGGATCTCATAGCTCTTTGTCTTTGCCCTCCGGCGTGGATGCAGAATGCTCAGTATTCTCCCTGTTTGTTACCGCACCTCTTTCCAACCCTTCTTAACTATTCCTGCCTTTGACATCAGCCTCACTTTTATCTCGGCTTTGGTATAATCCTACCATATTACATTGTCTTATCACATACACCCAACTCCTCTTTCTGATAATTTTTACACTAGCTCCTTAAGATTCCTCAGCAACTCCTGTCCCTTCTACACATGTATGTCCTGTTTCTAGTACCTCATTTCTATATCTCTGTTAAACTAGGAAGTGGTCTAAACCAACCTGTCCCAAATATCTAGTCCTTTTGCAGACGTGGCCCTATAGTTTCAGATTGGTATCCAGTCCAGCATGCTCACCTGCCCCTCACTTTCACCTTGGGAATGTGAACTGCCTTCCCATAATCCCTCACTGTCTCTCTCTCTCTCTCTCTCTCTCTCTACCCCCAAATCCTCACTCAGGTATTCACACTCATGAAGTACCACAGCTGTCTTTGTTTCCTATATTGTTTCTTCTTCCTTCATTAGGAACTATCACAGCTGCCTGTTTTCTCTTACTGGTTTATTCCTTTTTTCTTTCTCAGTAATTTTCATAGCTGTATTTGTTTCATTTTACTATATAGTTTATTTTTTCTTTCTGAGTAACTATCACAGCTAGCTTTGTTTCCTCTGTCAACATTATTCCTTCCTACCTGCTCATTAACTGTCATGGTTGTCTTTGTTACATTTTACTAAAGTATTTGTTCATCATTTAACTGCCATAGCTTTCTTCATTTCCTCTTACTATATTATTCCTTCCTCTTTTTATTCAGTCTTTATCTCATCTATAGACTTATTCTCTGGATCACAAAATATATCTTTAAATAATCTTTTAAAGAATCCAACAGAATTTCTGCTCTTTGCTTCAATATTTCTTATACATGCCATTATCCTACCATGTCACATGATCTACTTTCTGTTCTCACTTCCTGCCACCTATGACTTGCTTACTGTAATTGCCCTGTGGATTATCCCCCTTTTAAACCTGCCCTTAGATGATCTGCTTTATTAAGGAGTCTCCTTGATACACAGCTTAAAAACCTGCCTAACATTTAACTTGGTCCATGGGATAAGCCATATATGGAATCATGTTGATAGATGAACACCTTTTTCCTACAACAGCAAAAACTCTGAAGATGTTTCATCTAAAGCCCTTTCAGTAAAAAATTGAGTAGATGTTTTCCTTCAGAGGGGTAAGTCCTTCTGCATCACCCATGTGGGGGGAAACCCCCTGAACATAAATATTCAAACTCTGAAGTTGTATAACAGTGGAGAAAAGAGAATTCTCTGCTGTTGGTGAAAATGCTTTCAGCACTTGCCAAAACTCCCATCAATCAACAGTTTCCCCCATATATCTAACCTCTCCATCTCTAGGTTCTTCTTCACCATCCACCTTGTGAACAGATTTTGTATTACCTTTAAATCCTACTCACTGTTTCTTGTCCCTATCTCTTGTCTTTGGGGTTCCTATCCATTCTTGACACTCACACCTTCGATCAGATAGACAGCAGAAGACTTGTGCATCCCTCTCCTACCCTTGTGTTCATGGGTTCATAGGGTCATAGGTTCAAACTAGACTAATGGCACAATAGCCTTTACAATCCAAGCCAATAATATCTAGGATGTGACAATATTATATCTCAGTTCCACAGATATGGGATTGGATAGTATCAGGGTCATGTGTCATTGGGTGTTGGAGCCCTGAGTCATCTTTTACTCTGCATTCAGAATCTCTGGGATAATGTGCATGATCCCCTGTGCTACTTCACCCTTACTGATATTGTACTCTCAGATAGCACAGAGGATTAAAGGGACACTCTCTTATTGCTAAACTCATATTTGTGCCTGGGACCGAAGCAGAAACATTGCTACCAACTTAGCAAATCCCCTCCCTGTTTGTGATATAATTAATGACATTTAAATAATACCACCCACAATAATAACTTTCTTTAAAATTTGTGCAAACCTGTTTTCCAATACTGTTTTACTTCTCTCTGGAATAAGACACATCCACCCTTGCACTCCCTGCTTCACATCCACTCTGTACTTTTTTTTCATTGTTTGGTCAGGTGAATACTACGTTAGGCAGTATCTTCAAATATGCAAACTTTTGACATGGTTGTTATGGCCATTCTGTATGATTTAAGAACTACCACTCTATGTATAACTTAACATTTCCATGAGTAGCTATCAAAACAATTGCAGAGGTTATCCTTTTCTTTTTAATGGCAGTCTGTGACTTTTTATAACTACAAGTATCTACAGAAAGTTTAAAGCTTCTTTTTCTTCTGAAGTTAAAAGTAGCTGAAGGCCTCTCTTTTCAGAAGGGCAGAACTTACACCTATTGCTAATTATAGAGTTATAGCAGGATGTCAGTTTAGTAGCCAAATGCAGTTGCCACAGAAACAGCAGTCACAAAACAGCATTTTCTGATCCTTTAGATGAGTAATTTTGTTGTAGGTCTATTTTTAAATTGTATAATTTTACATGTTCTATGCTAGAAAATCACACTCACTAACTGCTTGCATGCATTATTTTACGCTTTGAGTCAGTGCGTGCCAAGTGTGTGTGCAGGACAGGTTTACAGTTTCTCTTGTTACACTCTGCAGCAAAGCTTCTGCTAGCTACAACATTGCATTCCTTTCCAGTGCATGTGTTAGTAAAAATAATCAAAGTAAAGTCTGCATAAATCACAAAAAATCACTTATGAAACGGGAAAGGAAAGAAGCTATCCCAGGCTTTGCTGCTGAATATAAGATGAGAATGCTTTTCTAGACATATATTCTTGCTGTCAGAATAGCTGATTCCTTTATGTGAATTTGGAAAGTGTTTTGCAGGGATTGACAGTTATCAGCCTGCCTTTTATCAGTGACCTGCAGTGAGCTCCTCTATTGCAATGACTGCTTGTTACTTTTATCTTTCTAGCAGTGTTTTCATACCAGTGTTAAAAGTTTTCTTTGTTAATCTCTTGAGTGGGAGTTCCTTACAGAATCTTTCCAATGCCATCAACTCTTGTTTCACACTTCTTTTTTTTTTCAAAGAATTTTATTAAATAATTATTAAAATGAACAAATATTTCCATGAAATTATAACATTTTTTCTTTAAAGTTAAAAAAACAAGAAAATAAAAAAACAAACCTTCTAATATATAAACCAGTGTAACTAAGCTATGTACAAAGACGTTCATCATGCAAAACAAAAATTCTTAATGTAGCTGTAGGATTAATAAAAATCATCTGTTTACATAAATTAATAAACTATTTTTCTAGATGTTCATAGATGATATTCCATGAATTATATAATGTAATATTCCTAGATGATCTAGATTTAATAGTTAACATTTTCAAATTACACGTTTCAAGGAGTATATTTTTAAATTCCAAAAATGTAGGTGCTGTACTAGATTTCCAATTCTTAGTGATTGTTTTTCTAGCTATAGATAGTATAGACCAAACCAAAGGGTACTTATTCTCTTTTACACAATCAGGAATAGCAGTATTAAATAAAACAAGTGATTTAGATATAAAGAAATTATCAGTAAAAATGTTTGCAACAAATTATTGATATCATCCCCAAATTTTCTTAAATATATGCAATTATAAAACATATGAGACCAGTCAGCATTCAATTCAATATTACATCTCCAACATGTTATATTCTTTTTAGAAAATATACTTATATTATGAGGAGTGATAAATGATCTATTTAAAAATCTCCATGTGAATAATTTCCATTTTAAAGAAGAAGTAGTCATACTTGCTGTTTGTAAAATATTCAATTTGTCTTTCTCAGAAGGGGGATTATTATTAATTAAAGAAAAATATTTCCAATAATTATCTGAATGTGTATCTAAATCATATTTAATTGCCCTATAAATGTTTGCTAACTTGTTATTAGCAGGAGATTTATGCAAAACTGATAAAATCATATATTGTATTAGCTTGGGAATTGTTTTCCTAATTATAGGAGACATAGAATCAAATTTATTTAATACATATTGTCTAGCTTCTTGAAGCTCTAACCATAAACAAGAATCAAGTTTATACTCTTCCAAGAGTAAACTATTGGATTTTATCTCATTATTTATCATCATTTGGTGACAAAATGTTAAATGCTTTTGCTGAAATATAGACATTTTTGTATAATCTGAAGAGAAAATAGATCTGTGTGTGTAGGCTATAGGGAAGAGTAAAAAAGCCAATCCTTATATATATTATATTTAAATATATTTTTTAAATGATTTTAAAAGAAAAACTATATACTTAGAGTTAAAACTCAGAGAAGAAAATTCAGAAATATAATCTTTTAACCTCCAAATAAATGGATTATTAATTATATTTAGCTTATAGGAACTGTTTATATATTTGGTATTTTGTGACAATATATTCCACATCAATGAGATGAGAGATTGTATTAAATACTGATGAAATTGAATACATTTCTAAATTTGGTAAGGCTATACCCCCATTATTTCAATTATACATATGGTATGTTAATGCAATCCTTGGCTTATTTGGTAACCACAAAAAATTCTGAATCTTTGAATTAATGTTTTTAATTATTTGGTAAGAAGGAGGTATAGATAAAGATTGAATTATATATAAGATTTTGGGGAGAAGGATCATCTTTATTATTAAAAGTTTATCATCCATAGAAAATGGTAATTTGTTCCATTTATTTATTAGATTTTCTATCTGTAATAGACTTTTATTATAATTTATTTGAATGGTATATTTAATATTGTTAGTAATAATTATACCTAAATATGCTATTTGTTGAGACTGAGCTATATATTCATTATATTCATCAGGCATATTGTATTTTTTGAACCTGTTAAAAGAATTTGTGTTTTGTTATTATTAAAAGTAACGCCAGAATTTTTTTGAAAATATTCCATGTTTTTAAAAAGTTTTTGTATAGATTCCCTTCTACTCCCAAGAGTAATCAGTATGTCATCTGCAAACATTTGTATTGTAGATGATATAGTGGGGTTTAACTTGTATCCTTCAATATCTGTATCATGTCTTATTAAATTTGCCCATGGTTCTATAACTAATGAAAATAAAAGAGGGGATAAAGGACACCCTTGCTTAGTACCTTTTACTACTGGTATATTTTGAGATATACTAGTACCAATTTTAACATAAGCTTGGCTACCTTCATATAACAGAGTGATAAGATTGAAAAAATTATTGGAGAAAATTAATTCCTTTAATAGAGTGAACAAATATTCCCATGTAACTGAGTCGAAAGCACAATTTATATCTAAACTAACTAAGGTTAAATTTGTTTTAAGATTTTTCACCGAATCAATTAAAGTTAATATTCTTTTAATGTTATCATATGAAGTTCTCTTTATTATAAACCCCGTTTGATCACTATCAACTAATTTGGGTAAAAGTGTTTTAAGCCTTTCTGCATAAATGGACATAAATAATTTGTAATCAGTGTTTAATAGGGAGATGGGTCTATAGGAGGTACACTTAGAGGGATCTTTGTTAGATTTTAGAGAAATAAAAGTGTATTTCCAAGAAGGTGGAATTATGTTTTTGTCCTGAACAAGATTAAATACTTTATAAAGCAATTTTAGAGCATTTATAGGTAGTAATTTATAAATTTCAGGAATGATGCCATCATTACCTGGTGCTTTATTTTGTTTTAATTTGGTAATGTGAGTTTGAAGTTCTTTGAAAGATATTTGTTTATCAATAGAAATCCCTTGTTCCTCTGAAAGTCTTGTTTTAGTGTATTTATTAATAAATGTTTTTATTTCCTCTTTAGAGTTAATTTCAGTAGTTGTTTGGTTGATGTTTATAAAAAACTCTCTAAATTCAGTAAATATATTATGAATTTCCGATACCATTTTTCCTCTTTTAGGGGAGAATATTTCATTAATATGATTAAATCTATTTAATCTTTTCATTTTATTAGCAAGAATTTTTAAGGATTTAGGGTTAGAAGAGAAATTTATAAACTTGAATTTTTCTATATTGATCATAGTTTTACGTTTTAATATTTCTAGATATTTATTATTTAACATATTTATTTATTTTATTTTATCTGATATATCTTTATCACCCATATTACTAAGTTTTAAAGTGTCTAATTTACATTGTATATCTTGCAGCTCTTTATCCCAAGCTTTCTTTTTTTTGTTGTACCAATTCAATATCATACCATATAGATAAGCTTTTAGGGCATCCCATATGTAAATTTCTGATATATCATTAGTATTGTTAAGGTAAAAAAATTCTGTACTTCTGTAGTAATGAAATCATTAAAATCTTTTAATTTTGTGATATAAGCTGGGATCCTTTTTATATGAATATTAACATTTGGATTGACTACCACTTCAAAAATTATAGAATTATGATCTGATAAAGGGCATGGAATCACTGCTGATTTGTTTAAGGAATCTGTTAAATTATTAGAAATAAAAACTCTATATATCCTCAAGTATGAGTTATGTCTATGAGAAAAAAAGGTGTAAAACAAAGTAGTATCTGCAAAATAATTTATATCTTTCAAAAAATAAGTAACTGAAAAGTCTTTTAATAATTTAGATGATGTAGATATTCTTCTCTTCCCATTAGTACTAGAGTCTTTGTAATCTAGAATACAATTGAAATCTCCTGCCAAAATAATGTTCCCTTTAGAGAATAGTTGATCTAGATATTGTTTCACTGTGTTTATCCCTATCCCTGGGATCTGATATATGTTAATCAATGTGAAAATGTTACTGTTTATTTCTATGGTGACTGCACAAAACATTCCTTTATTATCCTTATATGTATCTATTATTTTAGGAAAAGGCATTATGCTGTTCCATAGGATAGCTACTCCTCTCTTTTTCTTAGTATGTTCAGAACTTACTAAAATCTTATATGTTTTAGATTCAAGTCTGAATATATCCTCTGTTATTAAGTGAGTTTCTTGTAAAAATATTAACTGGGATTTATGTAACTTAAGATATCTAGTTAAATTCCTCCTTTTATTAGGATTATTTAAACCATTCATGTTAACTGATATACCTTTTAGTGTAGTCATTGAAAATTAAATTATGTAAATATAAACATACTGATCTAAGAAATACACAAGAATATAGAACTACAATCCACTCTGCTACAGGCCCCATGAAGGCTCAGTGTCTCTCCAACCTAACACCACTCTTAAGTATTCAACTCCGGTACCACCTTTAACATTCCTATAAGAAAAGTGCAGTCCGGGTCTGAACTGTCTGCAAACAGCTACAGCTAACTTTGAACCTAACACCACTCTTAAGTATTCAACTCCGGTACCACCTTTAACATTCCTATAAGAAAAGTGCAGTCTGGGTCTGAACTGTCTGCAAACAGCTGCAGCTAATTTTGAGTATGTGTCTAACTGTTTGAGCCAATCTTCATTTTCCCCTGGAGAGCACTGTGCTTTGGCTGTAAGCAGCCCCCCCCCACCACCACCACCACACACACACACACACACACACACACACATCTTCCACTTTCTCTTATTCCCTTCTGTTAGCAAATAGTATCAATAACTGATCAATACTGTGTGTTTGTTTATTTAAACTATACCACAGTAGCCTACTGATACAAGGTTATCCTGGTTTTCCACCTGAGAAATTAAGACAAGACTTACAGTTTCAGTGCAGTCCTTGGTCAATTGTGATTGTTCTTAACACATACTTGTCTTGCTTTGGCTCATTAGCAGCAGTACAAAGAACTGCCTGCTCACACCCTTGTTCTCCCCTTCCCTGTTTATTACCTTAAGACAATCCCAGAGTTAATAAATATTACCTGTGGCAGGCACCATTTGTAAAACTACAATCCACTCTGCTACAGGCCCCATGAAGGCTCAGTGTCTCTCCAGTAAGTGTTTTACAACTGTAAATGCCTATTTATGTTGAATTGTATTAGACATTTTACAACTGTATATGTTTATGTTGAATTTCAAGCCTGTACTCCAATCTGCTTACTTACACTATCAGACTATTTACCCCACTCATAGGACCGAAAACTGGGACTGGGTTAGCCCGCTCATGCTCCCCTCCCTGCCCCTTATCTCACCGCCCCCACTGTGTCTACATTTATAGCCACTAGGCCACACCCCTACTTCCTCTCCAACCTACACAACTTCCTCTCCAATTTCCTCCCCACCACTTTACTGTTTAACCACTACTATTCCTCTGAAGCACATTGACCGCACCCATTGATGACATATAACATGTCTATAAATAATTATAAACTCCTTCCTCTTATCTTACCACTCTTAATTCGCCATACTTTCTTACTAGCTATGAAAATCTCACATTAGGTTTCTCTTATCCAAAATGCCAAACCAAGACCCCCTACCTCCACTGACTGCGGAACTTGCCCACTACTACACTACCCCAAAAATTATAAAATCCAAACACTTGCTTCTAAAAACCACTCCAATCAACACCAAAATCCAAATATGAACTAAAACTACTATTCAAAGTTATTAGACTATGGTATCTAAGAAAAACATAACCAAAGATGGGGACATCCATCCTAATCCAGGCCCAACCTTAACTCAAAATCCTACCAGCCCACCACTCTCCCACCGACTGGTCAACTCCCTCCTAATATGTCACTTAAACATTAGAAGCCTAAACAATAAGATACATAGCCTGCATGCTGTACTAGCCACATACCTCCCCAACATAATGTGTCTATTTGAAACATGGCTCCGGCCATCAACCAAAGACAATGAGATCCTGCCTCCTGGTTACAATATACTTAGGGCAGATAGAGTAAAGAAAAGAGGAGGTGGAATAGCTGTCTTATATAATAGCACACTTAACATCATAACTAACCCTATACAACCACCCCAGGTCTCCAACGCTGAAATACTAGCTCTAAAAATTCTACTAAATAATCATAAGGGCATTAACCTAATTGTCACCTATATTCCCCCTGGGAACAATGTAGAAACATTAGAGGTCATTCTACATTGGATAGCCAACAACTACCCTCAAGAAACCATTGTCCTGGGCGATGTTAATATTGACTGGAACCAATGCACAACACAGTCCAACCCCATCCCTGTTAACCTACATGGATTCTCTCAGATAATATCATCTACCACACGTACAGGTAACAATAACCAAAAAGAGAGTATACTAGACTGGATACTCACCAACAGTCATCCCCAGAACTATATGTCTGGAACTCTCCCTAACGATCTTAGTGATCACCTGCTCACATACATCATGAAAGACAAAATTAATTGTACAAGCTTACCTATTTATAGGTCTATCAGATCCAAGAAAAACTTTGACCCAACTAAATTTCAACTTGAACTCAAATCATGTAACTGGACAAAACTAAAGTTCCTTCCCTTGATGAGGCAGTGTCATCATTTAACAATTCATTCCTTACTATACTTGACTGCATGCCCTAAGCGCTCAATAAGAATTAAAACTCAACTAGCACCCTGGCTAACAACAGACACCAAAACCAAAATAACAACTAGAGACAAAGCGTGGGATAAATGGCACTACCAAACTACCCCTAGATCGTATCAAATTCCAACAACTTAGAAATGAGACTAAAAAGCCATCATACTAGATAAGAAAAATACTTCTACAATCTGCAACATAAACATCAGAATAACCCTCAAAAGTACTGGGCAGGCATAAATAAACTTCTCCAACCAGGCAAATCCACTACTCCGACCCCAGGAACATTATCTGACAAGAGCCAAGAAGATATAGCCAATTCATTCAATACTTTCTTCACAGAAACCATCCAGTCATTAGCTAACCAACTTTCTCCTCCCCACATTTCTATAAACACTATACCCGACTCACCACTCTCTTTTAACTTCCAGCCAGTGTCCACATCCTTTATCAGATCCCTTTTGAAAAAACTGAAGCCAACCACCCTTTCAGCTGATCTTCTGCTGGCTGAATACCTGCAAATTGCTGCAGATGTCGTAGCCTACCCTATCTCAATCCTAATTAACAGAACCATAACTGAGGCCTCAATCCCCTCAATTTGGAAAATATCCTATGTTATTCCACTCCACAAAGGAGGTTCATCCACAGAACTATCCAACTATAGACCTATAGCCATACTATCACCACTTTCCAAAATTATGGAAAAGTGCATGCACAACCAACTAATGCTCTATCTAACCCAAAATAAACTACTCACAGACTTTCAACATGGATTCAGACCCCATCATAGTACAACCACTGCCCTCCTCTCTTTTACTGAAAACATTAATCTTAACCGGAATAATAAAAAAAATCCTCCGCTCTCTTCCTGGACCTATCGAAAGCCTTCGATATGGTAAACCATCAGTTACTTCTAGATACTTTAAAACCCTGTATCTAGATACTCCAGCCCTTGACTGGTTTCAAGCTTACCTCACTGGGAGACAACAAGCAGTAATGTGGCAAAACAAGCTCTCCTGCCTACTACCAAATACCATAGGAGTTCCTCAAGGTTCCATATTAGGACCTCTCCTCTTTCAGTCTTCATAAACGACATCCAAACAGTCATCCCTGAAGCCACCTGCATTCAATATGCAGATGACTCACTATAATATGTTCCAATGCCTCTCTTGCAAATCTACTAACTACCACCCAACATAGCTTCATCAAAGTCGAAAACTGGCTTGCCAACCATCTCCTGATCTTAAATCCAAACAAAACCAAGTTACTTCTCTTCTACCCAACCAATAGATCTCCGACTGAAAACTTCACTATAAAATCCAATAATGGGACCATCATCTCCCCAGACACCTATACAAAGCTATTAGGAGTAAACATTGACAATAAACTCAGATTTGATATACATATCAACCAAGCCATTAAGTCAGTCAACAAGAAACTTGGGACCCTATATAGAATTAAAGCCTTCCTTACCCCGAATGCCAGGGCAGCCACAGTCTGTTCACACCTTCTCTCTACCCTACTATATGCCTCTCCTGTCCTCACTCACCTTAACAAATCTGATCTGGCCAAGCTCTCATCCTGCTATAATCACATTGCCAGGTTCGTTACAGGCCTACCCTACAGAACACACCACTGTACTAACCTGAAAAAGCTTGGATGGATAGAATTCCCACACCTTCTTCACCAGTCCCAACTCATAGAGGCCTTCAAAATCTTTAAACAACCTGAGAATACCCCAGCACTAAAAAACTTAATGACTCCCTACTCCAATCTAAGCTGCCTTCGCTCAGCAAACAGACTCCTTGTCCAAACAACTAAATCTCTCAACCTAGGTGGTGACGCTGTTGCCAACACCACTGGTAAAATATGGAACTCTCTCCCAAATAACATCATGCTTGCAACTTCTCTAAGTCAATTCAAAAATAGTCTAAAACTCCACTTCAAGTCACACTGGCTATGTCCTTGCTCAAACCCAGACTAGCTCTGTGCCATTAACTAAAACATAAACAACTAGCTAAGATGATAAGTACTTTGTATACTGTGATAAAGAAATATGTATCCTGTCTAACTCTATGTCATTATACTGCCTACCGTCCTTGCTAATATGTTATTAATGTTACATTTGTAGTAATCTCAGAAATAGTAATGGCAGTCTTGTACTTGTATGTAAATAGCCTATGTTTTTGTTAAGTTCTTTCAGCTCATTTACTGTACCTAATTATCAATGTAACTCTGTTGGAGCTTTTCTCCCCGGGCCTCCGCTGAAAAAGGACAGGTATCCAGTCGGACCATCCCGGTTAACAAATGTAAAATAAATAAATAAATAAATAATAAATAAAATCTAATAGGAATACTATTATGATCATTAGAACAAACATAGTGTAAAACTATCATATTCTTAAAATTAAAGTTGTTTCCTACTACATAAGATATGAACGTCTGAAAAGTTATTAGAAAATATTTATAACATAAACATGAAAGAAAATAACCAACCCAAACCCCTCTGGAGTTTAAAACTCCTAACTCGAATGACATCAGTCACTCGAATCGACCTCCTATCAAAAGCAGCATCCAATCAGCACCTGCCTAAATGTCTATAGTCATAACTATAAAAATAAGGCTTCTCATCAATAACATAAACAATTTTTTGTATGAACCAAATATATAGATATAATGTTGTGTCAATTAGTAAATTGATGACAGCTACATCTTAAGAATAAAGTACAGAATTTTCTTACATTAGTTAGTAGGTTACTAAGAACTACTATGATCTATTAGTTCACTCTTCTGTTTTGAAGTAATCACATTTGATAAGAACCTTAAAAAGAGACTATGGCATTATTTTATTACCGAAATATGGCTAATAAAGGCTGAAATGTGATATATAGTACTGCCATAGGTGATCAGCTAACTGGGACATAGTTGTAAATGAATCACCTAAGGGCCTTCAGTAACCACTAGCATTGGCAGCTAATAAATAAGATGCTAATAAAAGTGATTTTACTAACAATCAACTAACATACTGATTGTTCTGAAAGAAATGAACACTGCATTTCTTTGCCAGAAACCAAATATAGTGATTACTCATCAAGAAGTAAAACCAACAACATCCTGCTAGTTTTCTTATAACCAAACAACCCGGTGTAGTCTCTCACAGAAGAGTGACTAATAAACCTTAAAAGTCTGATCTTCCATTCATTGCATTAATTTGAGTTACCTCAAAGGGTCCATCACCATACTGAAAACTAGTGAAAAGGTCATATTAATTCAAAGAAGCAAGGTGCTTAAATAGCTTCTGTATACTATATAAAAGCCTCATTTAAATATAATGAGCTTTTTATTATTCAATTATAGCTTATACTGTCTTTGCATTTTGAAAAGCTATTTCATTAACAAAACAAAAGATGAAAATTTCACATTTTCTAATGATAAACAGATCTAACTATTTTTAATGCACCTGTCCTTGCAATATTATTGCTGCCTATGTGGTACATCCCTATCAGCCTATTACACAAATGCATTCATAAAATAACTGAGATAACCTATTATATACATCTATACATTTAACATTTTGATAAATGCTTCATGAATATTTTCTCAGCAAGTCAATAGTTATAAAAAATGTACATGTAACACGAGTATATAAACAACTTGTAGCATTATTAAATCTTCCAAAAATGCACAAATCACAACTAGTATTTCTCATCAAGATATCGGCACCCTTGTCATACATAAAGCAAATATTTTATGAGAATACTATTCGTATATAAATACATAAGGCTCAAGAATACCTATGATGATCAGAAAAAGTATTTAGGCTACATGCGTAGTATAATCCCTATTTATTTAAGAGATTATTGCATATAATGTCTTACAATAAGTTGAAAGTAGTTATCTAGTTATATCTTCTTTCCGTATGCTGTATGAGGAAACAAATTTGATTCAGTAGCTTCCCGGTGAGGATCAGAAGATCAATTTACTTCCGACACCTTCATGATGACATTTTAAGAAAGCTCCGAGCTTTCCAGTCGCGATGGATACCACAGTCTCGAGCTCATTATGAAGATGAAGATTTCAAAGTTCCAGCAGGAAATAGTAAGTAAAACATTACTTAACTACATATAAGGCAATGTCTTGAGACTCCCTCTATACCGAGAGAGATAAGAAAGAATGAAAAAAAAAACCTCGCATACGCAACATGAAGCAATGACAGCTATCAAGTAGAGCTTCACCGCACTATCAACCAGACTCTCCAGTTAATCTCCGACCAAAGCATACAGGCACCAAAACATACAATTAACACAAACAACGCCACACATGTCTCTACGGTGCTAGAGCACCAAACCAGAGCCTCCAAATAAACACACCAACAACTCAGAAACGACAACAAAGCCTTACCATTACTCCCGCCACACTGCCACTCATATCTTGGGTCAGATGTACCATCACTAGCACAGCAATTCTGCAACTATACATCAGGCCATCATACAAGATTCCTTTATCAAACAATTAACCATAAATCAACTAAAATACAAGTACAGCAATTATAACTAAATAAAAGTTTTCCAACCACTATAAGAACCAAAATCAAGATAAACAAATACACCCCCTAATGATAAGCACCACTACAAGACATCCAGAAGCATAGATATCCGAGACAGGAGAATCACTGCATCCATGGGAATCAAACCAATAAATATTAAGATAACTAATCTTAAACAAATAGTACAAATGAAAAAAAAAAATCCCAGCAAACGACTATTCTACAAAACAAAACAGGCAACTATTTAGTTAACCAATTTACATTATATTAAATATAATACCAAAAGCTCACCTGGATGTCCGGTTTCATTTCCCCAACTGAGTGAATCAAGTGCAAATATGTACTTGTTATGATTCATCTTTTGATTTTTTTAGGGTCAAATGTTTTCCAAGTGTTGTTCTCAGCATTCCTTTTAAGACTAGGACTGGCCCACTCCATTTCATCTACTTTTTCCAGTATGTTATTAGATTTTATATAAGTTATTGCATTGTCTAGGTCGTCAAAAATTTTAAAACCATCTTGATAAAATATTTTCAGTCTTGCAGGAAAAAGCAAATAGGTTTTTATTTTATTCTTTTTTAGTTCTCTGACTAAAGGCAAGAAAATTTTCCTTTTTGATAACACTGAAGAAGAATAGTCATTATCAAAGCGTATAATATTGTCCTTCAGTTTGATTGAGGATTTTGCCCACGCAGTCTTTAGTACCATTTCCTTATCATGGGCTGATAGGAACTTTACAATAACCGATTTAGTATAATTACTCTTGGTATTTTTAGATGTCACCATTGATCTATGGGCTCTTTCCATACCATATGAAAGAACCTCTGGCAGTTCAAGTACTTCAGGCAACCAGGAAGATAAAAATGTTTCCATATTATTTCCCTCTATGTTATCCGGTAAGCCAAAAATTCTCACATTATTCCTACGGGACCTGTTCTCAAGGTCATCAACCTTTGTCTGAAGAAGAGAATTTTGGTTTAACAGGAACTCAACATTATGTTCACTCTCCTGAATTCTGTTATCCATATCACTTAATGCAGTTTCCATTCCTGAAATCTGCTTCCTCTGTTGCAATAAATCTTCATGTAGAATGTCCATTTGGTGAGAACACTTTTCTTTGAAATTGTCAATTTTTATATCCATTTTGTCTATCTTGACACTTAGTTCCTGAATAGTAGTTAGTAATGACTGTAGTTCTTTTTTTATAGTTGTCTCTTGATGAGAAGATTTAGCGAAGCTCATCCTGTTCTTTTACTGTAGTACTTCCAAGTGTAACTTTGACAGGAAAACTTAAAATCTACTTGAAATTTTTTATATACTACCCTAATATATATTTTAAAGAATTAATTAGAATAAAAAAACTATTATTAGGGAAGTTTATATAAATATTTCCTGTCAATGAAGTTCTGTAAAGGCAGAGCTGATAAGAAAAGCTGCCACTCTGTGCTCATCTTGGCCACGCCCCCTTGTTTCATACTTCTGAATGAAGTTCAAATTGCTGTCAGAACTGGAGATTTACTTTGAAGATCTGTACGAATTTCTGATAAATCTAAGTGTCAAAACTGAGTATTCAAACAGTAAACAGGAGCAGTAACATGATAATGTATAGCCTAATGACAGTAATAAGATGAGAATGCTTCAGGCTACACTATACCATGGGGCTGCAGGTAATATCTCACTTTTTAAGAAATATGACAGGAAACTGTTTCTATGTGAAGGTGACAATATGATCTTAGCAGAAAAAAATTGAGTATATTTCTCAGTAAAGAACATCAGAATGAATCACTTGTGAGCTGCTGGAAAGAAGCTACTGGGTATTATAATGTTTATATATGCTGTGAAGTGGGAATACTCAGTAACAGGTGTCTGACAAGGACATGCCGAAGAGTACTGGCCAATTATTCATCTTAGCAAGAGACAGCCTAGAAAAGTGGGGGTTGGTTGGTGAAGTACACCTAGAAATGCTATAAAACCAGTAAGTTATTTTGGAGGAAGGTTTGAATTTATCAGGAAAAGCTATTCAGCAGCTTACACCTAATAAATCAAGCAGTGCCTACAAAAATAAATATTGATATTTATTCCAGCTACACTGAAAGAAAGCAGTAATTATGAGTATTGTCAAGGCAAGTAAATGCAGAGATGAAACAACATAAATTGCAAACTACACGCCATTTAATTTATGTCATGAAAAGACAAAGTTCATGGTGGCAGCAAGAAGCCACAATTGAAAACGAAACCACATGACAGCTACCATCAGTGTAGAGAGGGTTAATATTGCTTCCCCCCCCCAAAAAAAAAAGTAATCCAATTATCTGTTTATGTGTAATATTTAGTTTCTGGATGGAGATGCCCAATGTAGGGGGAGAAATATTAAAAAGAATTCATTACGTGTTGAAAATACACTTGTAGGTCTGGATGTGTAACCAGTTGAGGGAGCAGGGGGAATGGTTGCCATAGTTTAAATTGCAGGAGGTCAATACGTAAATGATAAAAACATGGTGGTGTAGTTGGATAGAAGAATACTAGCATCATGAAGGTCTGAGGATCATCCTACTCACACAAGATGCAAACCCTACAAATTCTACTGCTAAGGTCACATACAGAAGAGTAACACTTAAAGGGAAAGTCGTCAACGTGTGGACAAACATCTGGGGTGATCAAAAGGAGGCAGAAAGATATGAGTGAAGGGAAGAGCAGCAAATGAAAAGGACTAAATGGAAATAAAAGGAGATGGAGCCAGGAGGGATCATCACTGGGCAGGGTTTAAAGGAAGATGGCAGAAGGGAAGAGGTGAGAATGGGGTCAACTACAGTACAGGGAATGTAGCAACTATCAAGAACATGGGTGAAGGCTGGGGTGGTGATCTAAAGTATACAGCCTTACAAGCAAGAGAAGTAGTGCTATGAAGTACCAAGTAAGGTAGGACAGAAGAAAAATATGGACAGGAGAAGCTATTTTTTAGAGAAAACATTTTCTTGAATAAGAAGAACATCGAAGAAGGTAAAAAGAAGGGTCACAAAGGTGAAAGGGTGGAAATCTATGGTGTGTGTGTATTTTCAAGGAAGAAATATGAAGCAGCAAGTATCAAGGCCAGGGATGTGTCAGTCAGGTTGATCTAGAGGCTAACAAAATTCCTGGACTTAATAAAGCTATTATAATTACATCAGTGTTAAAAGTTAGATTACTGGCCAATTCTAAACTAATTGGGTATGATGATATCACTGGGTGTTATGTGGTTTACATATTTGATGAATTATAATAAAGTTCGATAGTGCTACTTTGATTTATGGATGTTTTAATTTATTTTAATAAAGTAGTAACACAGTTTACTTTTCTTAATGTTTTTACATTTTTAGTGAAGTTTTTAATTTACAGTTTTGAACTGCCTTTTTTTCCTTGAATTGTTGTTAATATAACAACATCATCTGCAGTGGCTCCGGTCAGGTCCTGTCAGGGGTCTGTGCCAGCATGTTTTACTGTCCACAGTCATTATCTATGGAGAATCAAATGTCTGAAATCTCTAGAATTCTTTGGACTTCATTAAACCCCCTTTTAACTGACTTACAAGCTGAAACTAACAATGAAGAAGACGACTTGCAACCAACAATTAACTTGACTAATTGTAATTAGCTGGAGAGAGGCAGACTATAATCTTCAAAAAAAGATTGCCATATTACTAGTTTCCACATAACAGTCCTGCCTATTCAGTGAAGACTATAATCCTGAACCGTTACAAGAATGGGTCCACTTTAATCAAAATACTGACTAGGAATACATGCACCTTACATCAAAAGATTGAAAAAGTACTAAAAAGAGCTTCTAAAATATGTTGAATATTTGGAAAGTAGGCTGAGAAGTTCACCAGTGTCTTACTTGCATCAATCCAAATATGAGAAAATGCCTTATAGATTTGCACCCCATATAAGCAGAATGATAGCTACTAAAAAGAAAATTTGAGATAAATTAAAATTCTTGGCATAAAGCAGCTAAAGCAAAGAAAAAATCAGGAAGTTTTCTTAGCTGTGAGGCTCCAGCGATTAGCTCTCCTAATAGGGAATCAATTCAGGAGACACATCGGCCAGATTGTTTTAATCCAGCACTGAGAGCTTTCAAAACCAGCTGAGACAAACTCTGAGAATGTACAGAATGTAAATGAACCAACAGATATCTCACAAGATTAGATGTTTAGGCAAAGGTTTCAAAGCAAAAGCAGAGTAACAACAGAGGGCAGCAGATAAAACAGAAAATTGGCATGAATTTATTGCTCAAAAACTGAATTACTTCTGAGGTTAAAGTATTTAATAAAGCACTAATATTTGCGCCCGCAAAATGGGAGTGAGTAGCAAAGACTGGAGTCACTTTAAAACTGTTCATTAGAGAACAGAATCTAAAGCTACTTTTCATAATATACTAATGAAAATGGAATTCAGTATTTGCACTCAGAAATCTTCGAAGCAATGTGTAAGAGATTAGAGACTACGCATACAGTGCACGAATACGTTTTATAGCTTTACATCAGCAGAATTAATGGCATTTAATGTGAGCAGCTTATAAAAGCACTACATTACTATAGGTGATAAAAACTAGTCTTAGCATTTAAAAAAATGAAGTTTAATAAAATTACTATTCACAGTTACAGAGCAGAATTAAATTAATAAGACCTGCAATGATATATACTATGTGTGCTCTATGTATAACATTATACTACAGAAAACTGCTGCTCTATTTTGATATACAATTTCCCAAGATCTACATTTTGCTTTTTAAAGCTAAGGTATACAGTGATTTAATACAACTCTCCATGAAACCTACCTCTCCCAGTAGGGGGATGGATTACTGAACTGCTGGCAGGGACACTAATTTACAGTTAAAAAAAAAATTAATTTAATTTTCATGAGATGAAATCAGGGAATTTTTCCCATGGATTTTAATTGTAATTTCCAGTCGTAGCTGTGACTGTGTGTGTGTGTGTGTGTGTGTGTGTGTGTGTGTGTGTGTGTGTGTGTGTATATATATATATATATATATATATATATATATATATACATACATACATACAAAGAGAACAGTGGGAAAGTGAAAAACGCACTGGAGACTTGTTGACTTTTGTGTGTACTTTATTGATGACAAATTTACATTACGAAATGGAACGGATGTAGTTTTATATAATTCTACGAATACATTTTTCTAATCAAATTTCTCTTAGGTAAACCATGAAAATGAAACCAAGACATGCAACAATAATTAAACAATAACATGTTGATATGTCTGAAGATTTAACTTCAAAAATGAAATCAGTGGGAAAATATGCTGTCTGGAGACAATCTATAAATCTGCAAAGGGTGTGAGATAAGAATCAGACAAAAAAGACTTGGTCCCCCATCAGTAAGGACATTTAAGGGTGACAAAGGTGACAAATTTGTTAAAAGTTTTGAAGACGCCAATGAGACAATTCATCATTCTCCATTTCACTTTGGGGACACTGGTTTGTATTTCCAGGGAAAAATGGCAATAGTTTTCTTCCATGGGAAATGGTCATCTTCCTTCCATTTGTTTGTGATCACATTTTTTGAGGTTTACATTAAGAGGTCCATCAATACATCTCCTGCCAGTCCTATATGGTGTCTCACTTTTTTTTTATTTGTCCAAATTTTGGGGATGTATAACACCGTGATGAGGAAATGAACCACTGCCCCAGTCATCGTGTTGTTACTGGCAGGTAGTTACCACTCCCCCAGTTATGGTGTCACTGAGCAGGTATTTACCACTGCCCCAGTCATCATGTTGTTACTGGCAGGTAGTTACCACTCCCCCAGTTATGGTGTCACTGAGCAGGTATTTACCACTGCCCCAGTTATGGTGTTGTCACTGAGCAGGTAGTTACCACTCCCCCAGTTATGGTGTCACTGAGCAGGTATTTACCACTGCCCCAGTCATTGTGTTGTTACTGGCAGGTAGTTACCACTCCCCCAGTTATGGTGTCACTGAGCAGGTATTTACCACTGCCCCAGTCATCGTGTTGTTACTGGCAGGTAGTTACCACTCCCCCAGTTATGGTGTCACTGAGCAGGTATTTACCACTGCCCCGGTCATCGTGTTGTTACTGGCAGGTAGTTACCACTCCCCCATTTATGGTGTTGCCACTGAACAGATAGCTACCACTGCCCTAGTTATAGTGTTGTCACTGAGCAAACAGTTACCACTTCCCCAGTTATGGTGTTGTCACTGGCAGGTAGTTACCACTCCCCCAGTTATGGTGTCACTGAGCAGGTATTTACCACTGCCCTAGTTATGGTGTTGTCACTGAGCAAGCAGTTACCACAGCTCCAGTTATAGTGTTGCCACTGAACATGTAGTTACCACTGCCCTAGCTATGGTGTTGTCACTGAGCAGGTAGTTAAAGCTGCCTCAGTGATGGTATTGCCACTGAGTAGGTAGTTACCTCTACCACAATTGACAAATATGTATTTTTAAAACATAGACCATCTAGGTTTAGGAATCTGCTCTTTGATCTTGTATCATTTAGTACCAACATACATTATCTATACAGACATCCTTACAGTGATTCATCCCCCAGGCCGAGTAGGCCAGAGCAGGTCACTACCACCACCCTGATTATGTTGCTTTTAGTAAGCAGGCTTTTATTGGTAGCATGAGCCTGCTTTCCTCACTAGCCAGGTAGTTTCTACTACCCTGAGCATTGTGGCATTGAACAGATGATTACTGATATCCCAGTCATTATGGCAGTGGACATAAATTACCACTGTCTCAGTCATGATGTTGCTAGTGAACATGTGACTAACACTTCCCAGATCATGGTGCTGGCAATGGAGATGGTTAACAGTACCACAAACACGGTGCTGACATTCAGCAGATGATCACCACTAACCTGATCCTGGTGTTGTCAGTGAGCAGGTGGTCACCACTAACCTGATCCTGGTGTAGTCAGTGAGCAGGTGGTTACCACTAACCTGATCATGGTGTTGTCAGTGAACAGGTGGTCACCACTAACCTGATCCTGGTGTTGTCGGTGAGCAGGTGGTTACCACTAACCTGATCCTGGTGTTGTTGGTGAACAGGCGGTTACCACTCACCTGATCCTGGTGTTGTCAGTGAGCAGGTGGTTACCACTAACCTGGTCCTGGTGTTGTCAGTGAACAAGTGGTCATCATTAATCTGATCCTGGTGTTGTCAGTCAGCAGCTGGTCACCACTAACCTGATCCTGGTGTTGTCAGTGAGCAGGTGGTCACCACTAACCTGATCCTGGTGTTGTCAGTGAGCAGGTGGTTACCACTAACCTGATCCTGGTGTTGTCAGTGAACAGGTGGTCATCACTAACCGATCCTGGTGTTGTCAGTGAGCAGGTGGTCACCACTAACCTGATCCTGGTGTTGTCAGTGAGCAGGTGATCACCACTAACCTGATCCTGGTGTTGTCGGTGAGCAGGTGGTTACCACTAACCTGATCCTGGTGTTGTTGGTGAACAGGCGGTTACCACTCACCTGATCCTGGTGTTGTCAGTGAGCAGGTGGTTACCACTAACCTGGTCCTGGAGTTGTCAGTGAACAAGTGGTCATCATTAACCTGATCCTGGTGTTGTCAGTCAGCAGGTGGTCACCACTAACCTGATCCTGGTGTTGTCAGTGAGCAGGTGGTCACCACTAACCTGATCCTGGTGTTGTCAGTGAGCAGGTGGTTACCACTAACCTGATCCTGGTGTTGTCAGTGAACAGGTGGTCATCACTAACCGATCCTGGTGTTGTCAGTGAGCAGGTGGTCACCACTAACCTGATCCTGGTGTTGTCAGTGAGCAGGTGGTCACCACTAACCTGATCCTGGTGTTGTCGGTGAGCAGGTGGTTACCACTAACCTGATCCTGGTGTTGTTGGTGAACAGGTGGTTACCACTAACCTGATTCTGGTGTTGTCAGTGAGCAGGTGGTTACCACTAATCTGATCCTGGTGTTGTCAGTGAACAGGTGGTCATCACTACCCAGATCATGATGCTGACATTGAGTAGGTGCTTACAATTGCCATAATGATTGTGTAATTAATGAGCAGGTGGATAAATCATCCTAACTGTGATGTCAGTGAGTAAATGGTTACCATCATCCTATTAGTGATGTTGCCAGTCAGTAGTTGGCTATCACAGCCTTGTTGTTTCAGTGCATAGATGTTTGCCAGAGTTTACCATCACTATGTGATATCACTGACAAGATGGCTATGATCACCCTAGCTATGATGTCAGTGAGTAGATAGTTAACAATAGTTTCTATCACCCATACTGTAATGTCACTGAGTAGATGGCTACTCATGGCTACCATCACATTGCCAGTGAATGCCAAGTTACCAGCACCATGTGCATCACTGGGTAGATGGTTAGCAATGATTTCCATCACCCTAAATGTGATTGTAGATCGTTACTTACGGTTATCATCACTTTGTGATATTTATGAATAGATAGTTACTGAAGGGTACCATAGCTATACTAAAGGTTACCATCAACATAACTGTGTAATTTCTCCAAGTTTTTCAAGTTTCTAATGCCATAATGAGAATGGACCCTGTTCCTAGGTCAGGGTACAATTAAAGCTCATGAAGTTAATGTTGTTTTACTCTTTGATGGTAGCCAAAAGTGCAGCACTTGCAATGTGCCCAGAAATTACCCTTTCTACAATTCATATGGAGTTATGGATCAGTAGCACATCTTACCCTAATACTGTTGGAATTCTCTTGGTATCCTTCCACACTGCTCTCGTTTCTGCCTGCAAATCCTGGTAATCTATGACTTTGTGTCTCTCTGTATGTAAGATACTGCAATCACTGTGTGTAGCAATTTCAATGATCAAAGCTGCTTGTGTCTTTTTTCCTGAACTACTATATCTACTTTACTCTTATCTATTTATTGAACTGTTGGTAATAATTGATCCTCATCCCCTTTTCCCATTTTTGGACATGGAGTCGGGGTGTCCTTTCAATAGTGACAATCATCTAGACCAAGATTTACACCGCTGGGTGGCTAGCGGTGCTGTGGTAGTTCATCTGTACCACACACTCATATGTACACTCACACCTAGGGCTAATTTAGTGCATCCTGTCCACCTGCTGCATGTCTGTGGAATGTGGGAGGAAACTCACTCAAATACAGGGAGGACATGCAGACTCCCGGTAATGAGGGATCCCTTGTGATATAAACTTCATCATTCTATAATGCTTTATCATTCATGTTTGGGCGGCACAGTGGTGCAGCGGTTAATGCTGTCGCCTCACAGCAAGAGGTTCTCCGGTTCGATTCTCGGCTGGGGTGCCTTCTGTGTGGAGTTTGCATGTTCTCCTGCGTCATGGGTTTCCTCCGGGTACTCCGGTTTCCTCCCACATTCTAAAGACATGATTCTGGAGCATTTCTCCCCGGGCCTCCGCTGAAAACAGGATCTGTGGAACCTAGTCGGACATTCCCGGTCAACAAATGTTAAATAAATAAATGTTACCGGTGCGTCTCAACTTTTTCAGCATTGTAGTGCTTGCATAATCCCCGATGCAACAGTCTAGCCACATTATTGTGCCTTTCAGCATGAAGGTCCTCTGCAATGAGTGCATCACACCCAGCAACAAGATGTGCAACTGTTTCCTTTTTTTTTTAAAGAACCTCCATTTGTCTGTTTCTTCCACATGTTCAGTGGACTTTGTAAACCAACTTGCATGAGGTCCAGTATCTTTCGCCTCCACGATTAACCTTTTATGTTTTGGTTTCAGTTCACCTCTCTTTAACCATTCTTTTGTCAAATCCTGATCGACATGAGGTTACTTCAGGAGATCTCTGTACTCATCACAGTATTTATGCTTTTTCTAGATTTCTTTCCTTCTCATCTCATCCTTCTCCCTATATTCTTTCTTTGGTTTTTGGCACGTTCATTTGCTGTCTGATTTTTGTCTACTTCAGGTTTGATTTTTCATTTCTGCTTGATACCGAAATGCTTCTGCTAAACTAAGCAGAGAAGCCATCTTAGCCTTGTTCTCCTCGTGTTTTAAAACTTTCACTATTTTTGCATCTGATGAGGTCAGAAGACATGTATGCAGCCACACAACTGCAGATTTATACATGTAATCAGTTCTTAGAGGCCCATACCTCTTTCAGAGTGAGGAATATATAATCTTTGTATACACTGATTTTATATACCATCTGATAAGCATGAAGCATTTTTCTTGTTTTCTGTCCAGCTGATACAATACCAGGACACAGTACTAACACCGCCCTTCTCTCCTTCTTATATTCTGTGAATTCTGCACGTGACTCTGGTAACTTAGTATCCTCCGTTCTACTAGACCTATCCAAGACACCATCTCCCACACCCACCTTCTAAACCATCTCTCTAATCTCAGCTTTAGCCAAAAAGCTCTTTCCTGGTTCTGTAGCTACCTTTCCAACAGGTCCGCTGTGAACTAGGGCCAGGCTACCTCTACCTTCCTTCTTACCCCTTCCGGAGTACCCCAAGGTTCCATACTCGGCCCATTACTATTCAATATCCTTATTAACGACTTCCACAAAGCCATTCCCAACACCACAATTGTGCAATACACTGACGATTCCACTTTGATCTGCTGCACCCCTAACCTAACAGAGCTCCAAGCTCTAACACAAAGAGCCTTTTCAACCACTGAAAACTGGATACTCCAAAATCACCTCTCGCTAAATGCAAACAAAACTAAGATCCTCCTTTTCTCTCCCTCCAAATCCTCATCTCTTGATAAAAACTCATTGCAAATTACCAGCCTTAACAACTCCACTATCGAGATTGTAACCTCCACCAAACTTCTTGGTGTTATAATTGATGACCAACTAAAATTGAATACTCATATCCAGCTAAACATCAAAAAAACACACATAAAACTTGGCTTACTGTATAGAAACAAACACTTTCTGTCTCCTCCCACCAGGTTAACCCTTGCTTCTACCTACCTCCTTCCCTCTCTACTATATGGCGCTCCTCTGCTCGCTAATCTATCATCCACACTTACCGCCAAATTGCAACAATGTTACAACAAAATCTCCAAATTTGCCACTAATGCCAAATCCTCCTCTCATCACTGCACCTCCCTTCACTCTCTAAACTGGCTTGAACTGGACTTTCTCCAAATCACCACAGCCCACAAATTACTGTTCTATCCTACCAACTGCCCTGCTCTTTCCAATATTCTACAACCTTATATCCTCCTTAGATCCCTTAGATCTTCTCACCAAAACCTGATCACAGTACAAAAACCCAAGCGCCCAGCAGGTCAGCTTCTCTTATCCTTTACCCTAGCTAAAAATGGAATGCCCTGCCCACCTCACTAAGAACCTGCAACAACCTAAATAACTTCAAAACCCAACTTTATTCTCACCTCTATCTAAATAGGATATGCAACTGCACTCCAGCCCACACCTCTCAAGCTATCTTCCCCCTTCTCTCCAGGCTAACCTCTTTATCTTCCTAACCCCTTTTAAAATATTAATTGCATAAACAACTAAACAGTAAATTCTTGTCTTTTATACTATATGCCTGTTTTTTCCTCCTGAACATAACAGAAATTGTTAATATTTTTGCTATTTGTAGCAACCTGGTATTTGTATTGTAGGCTATTTACAGCAACCTGTTATTTGTAACGTAAACTGTGTTTGAACTTTTCATGTAATTAAAATTGTTGTTTCCTGTGGAGCTTTTCTCCCTGGGCCTCCACTGAAAACAGGCCCCCAAGCCCAGTGGACCTCCCGGTAATCAAACTGAAATAAATAAATAAATTGGGGATAGTCAATCACCCCAAAACTATAAGTTAAAGCAGGATTAGCAACTTGGTTTATAGCATGGACTTTATTCCTAGATGCCAAGGCAGTTTTCAGTATTTGTTTTATTTTCTGAAGTATTCCTTAAAGAGTTTTATTCACATTTGTTCGTGTTTTATTGCTGAACCTTCATTGAGTTCCCAAATATTTGGGCATTGCTTCTTGTTCAAGTTCCTTTATATCACGTTCCTGTCCCAAATTGATATTTTTTGGTGCTACATATTTTCTGCCTTAAACATTGCTTTTGCACATATAGCAAGACCAAATGACATTCTTATATACCATCTAAGAAGGTTTTAACCACTTGCAGTTATTTATTGTATTTATTAATTGACATTTGATTACTGGGAGATTCCGACTGGGTAAAAGCCCATTTTCAGTGGTGGCCCAGGGAGAAAAGCTCCAAATTATTACAAAACATTTTAACAACAATAATTTTACACTCTTCAAAAATAAAACAAAAACATCTGCAGTTTAAATAATTATAACAAATTAGACATAATATAAAAACATTGGTTACGAGTCAGTACTAGTAATATGAACTAATCATCATGGATCTTATTAACAAAGATATAGAAAATCTCAAAATGCTCGACCCACACCCAGTTTGGCTTTGTCAAGGGGAGATTGTGCCTGTTAAACCTGATGGACTTATTTGAGACAGTTACCAAAGCCCTAGATGAGTGCAAATTGCTGCATATGGCCTACGTAGACTTGGCCAAGGCCTTTGACACAATCCTCCACTCAGGCATCATTGATAAACTCACACAGCTGGGTAGCAACCCATATACTGTCAGGTGGGTTGTAAAGTAACTGACTGATAGTACTCATACGGTCAAAATAGGGGACTCCACCTCGTCCAGCAGATCCATAACCAGTGGTGCTCCACAGGGATTGGTTCTGGGACACCTACTGTTCAGAATCTACTTCTCCAAAGAACAGGCTAAAACTAAAGGATGTGGCTGACAAAGTTTACTGATGACTGCAAACTGGAAGCAGTCATTGAAACCTCTAGGGATTTCAACATCCTTAAAGAAGGTTTTATGCAGAGTAATGACTGGTGCCAAAGTCATGGTCTTAAACTTATGAAATAAAAATGCATTATTATCCCCTTCGGCAAGGGTGATGTTCATGCAAACTACCACATCAATAGCCATACCCTAAGCACACAGTCAGTGGTGAGAGATCTGGGCACACAGGTTCACAGCAACCTTAACCTTGATCACCATGTCTCCACAGTGGTACGAAGGGCATTTTATATTGCTTATCTCATAAATAAGGGCATTGCCTCTTGAAAAAAGAGGTTATAACCCCCCCCCGCACTCTTCCCATATCAAGCCAATAATAGAGTACAACACTCCTTTTGCTATGTTCCTTTCCAAACACCTGCAACAACTGGAGAAACCACAAAGTTTCATTACAAAGAAAATTCAGGATTTGCAAGATCTGCCTTATGTGGATGGACTGAAATCATTGTCACTTTACTCTGTGATGTACAGACTGCTCAGAGACAACCTGTGCCTTGCACACAGAGCAATCTCTGACCCGTCTTTAATGGAAATGCTGCACATTCACAGCTCAAATGGCACATGGGTCACTCAATCAAAGGACCTTAACTTGGTATGTGACATCAACAGAACTTGCTGGAGAGACAGATTTTTGTCCCAGAGGTTGCCCCACCTTTGATACAAGCTTCCTATTCATGTTAAACAAAGCCCCTCATTGGCCCTATTTAAGTATAATTTGGATGACTGGATGGATAACCAAAAATTCACCCTGGGGATTCCACCTGTGTCCTTCTTGGACAGGGGGCAATATGTGCTGACTTTAGTGTTTGTTTGAACCAGGCACCCTTGGGAACATGTGTTGAACTTGGCTAGGCTTGTAAGGGTCCTGGGGGCATTAGCCTAGTAACCTCCTATGATCTTACGATTCTATGACAATCATTTAATATTTAGAGAAATTTTAGTTTGTAGAGAAATGAAAGGTAAGTTAGTCTAATACAAACAGGAATTGCAATATGAAGTGGGGGTGAAACAGGCTTATGATATATTTAGAGAGAAAGTCAGGGAAGAGAATTAGATAGAAGTAAAGACGTAAGTGAAGGAGGGAGAGTAAGGAGGTATAAGGAACGAAAAGGTACTTGTTCACAGTTGTGCTTTCAACTCCTCATCTGATGAACTATACAGTTTTAAGTCATGCAGAAATAGCAGATGATATGTCTTTAAACAAAATTGTTTTCTGGGAGCCAGGTTGTACCCGTGGCCTAATGTTTTAAGTAGATAACTTAATGGATTAAGAGCAAAAGAGTCACCCTGGAATATCCCCCATTTCAATGTTTATTTATCCCCAGGATAATAATTTGCCCTTTGTCATGGTTTAACTTCAAAGTAGTTTGCCACTGTTTCATGGTCACTTTAATATAACTGATCATGTATGGTACATCGTATACATTTTTCAGCACTCCTTATCCATGAATGTGGGTTGCTGTCAAATGCTTTTTTGTCATTTAGCCATGTTATACATAGATCCTTACTTTTTTGACAATTTTCTATTAGAGATTTATTTAGCAACAAATTATCCTTTGTTCCATATGATTGTGTTTGTAACCCTTTTGTTCTATTGCCATAACTGTTGCTATTTTCTAAATGACTACAAACACTGCATCAATTACACTATATAGTTTTTCTATTGTCTAAAGGCAAGCTATTGGCCTATGGTTTTTAGGATGTCTTGCAGGTTCGGTTTTAAAGAGCCATATTGTTTTTCCTGTTGTTAACCAGGGTTGTGTCTGTTTGGAATGCACATATCACTAATTTTTACTAAAGATGCTAATACTTTTAGCCAAAAGTTAGGTGCTGCATCTGGGCCTGGGGGTTTCCATTTAGGACTTTTTCTTAATTTTGTTTCAATTTCTTTGGCCATTACTTCATCCATTTCATATCCTGTACATTAGAACTCCTTACTGTCTCTTTAAATTTTATATCCATTTGACATCTTTGTTATGTTCTATAGGATCTTCATAAATATTGTTTTCCAAAATGTTTCTTTTCTTTTCTTTTTTAGGGATAACCCAAGTTCTCTTCCCATTGCTTTGTTTCCCAGTTCTTTATAAAACATTTTTGGGTAATCCACAAATTACTTATTTTGTACTTTTTATTTGCATATATTCTAACTTATTTTGCCTGTATTAATATTTTTAGTTTACTATTTGCAATAGTGTATAACAAATCCTGGTCTTTTCTGACACTGTGCATTGCTTTTATCATGTTTGTCTTTCTAAGTAGTTTTATGATCTGTTCCCTCTACTATATTCTTCAAATAGTCACACTTCTTGTCTTAATTGCTTTATAGTTTTCTCTGTTTGATATTTCCATGGTGGTATTTTATTTCTTCCCTTACTTTCCCTTATTGCTTTATGTTTTTGTGGTAAGACTTTTATCTGTTCTTAATTTAGCTGCACAGTAATGTATCCTATTTATTTCTGTTGTATCTGAAAATGTTCTCTTAATATCCTCTTCAGATGCACACTCCATCATCTGCTGCTCCTTCATATGGGAGCTCATTGACCCATCACTGCAACATTGACCATATCAGAGTTCCACTGCTTCCTGCTCCTTCCCTTGCTCTGCAACTCCAACTGAACTTTTGTACTGGTTTCCTACAGAAGGTTCCGAAGCATCACCATGTGGCAGGTCTTCAGATGCCTCTGGCTCCACCTGTTTCTCCTTAATCTCAGGACTCATTGTTGCATCATACTACATGATATTACCTATGCTGTAATTTCTACACTAAATCCTTCACTTCATAGATAATCCATAAATTCAGTTTGTATTTGTTTAACTTCTTCCTTACTAATTCTCTTTTCTGCTTCCCCCTTTGGTTTCCTAGTTTTTGTAGTGTGAAATTTTCCATGTCTAGGTGCCTTTGCCTGTATTTCTCTCAGAATATCTTTAGTGCCTTTTTTAACTCTAATTAGTTTTTCTTTCTCCTTTGCATTTATATCATACTGTATCAAATCTTTTTTCCTTCTCATGGTCATATTTAGCTGTGATGAGTGAGTAGATAGTTACTGAAGGTTACCATCACGATACTAAAAGTTACTGTTACCAAAACGGTAATATGTAAGAGATACCTTCCTTGCTGCCTGGCTTGGATTACTTCTAACACCATCTGACATAGAAAACTGATATAAGTATATTTTTTTCCACTTGCTATAACTGTTTCAGTGATATTTAATAATTCTGTGCTTAGCATTACAACGTTTGTGTGTTAAACTGGTCTCCGGCTTACTTCTAAGCACTTACTGTGTCTGGCTTCATTTGATTTAGGTGGAAAATAGCTACTTGTGTCCTTATCTGATTTGCCTGAGGGGTGATCTTTCATCCTGCTGATATAAAGGATACAAATATTTGCAAGACTGGGCTCAGTATCTAAGAGCTACCTTCCTTGTTGCCTGGCTTGGATTACTTCTAGCACCATCTGACATATAAAGCTGATATAAGTATACTTTTTGTACTTACTATAGCTGTTTCAGTGATATTTAATAATACCACACTTAGCTTTGCAAAGTTTGTGTGTTAACCTGGTGTCTGGCTTACTTCTGAACACTTACTGTGGTTGGCTCCATTTGTTTTTTGCTTCCACCTGCCCTGTTGCTGTTATATTCTTATAACTTGGTGGCCTTTGCTTTACCAGCCTTTTCTTATAAATGTGTTATTGGGCACTCCTCCCAGTCCCATCACATCAGCTCATTCCACTGAGTGCAGCCATATTATTTGGGAATGCCCACCACCTTATTATAAATTTGTTATTGGGCACTCATCCCAGTCCCATCACATCAGCTCATTCCACTGAGTGCAGTGATATTATTTGGGAATGCCCACCACCTTATTATAAATTGTTATTGGGCACTCCTCCCAGTCCCATCACATCAGCTCATTCCACTGAGTGCAGTCATATTATTTGGGAATGCCCACCACCTTATTATAAATTGTTATTGGGCACTCCTCCCAGTCCCATCATATCACCTCATTCCACTGAGTGCAGTGATATTATTTGGGAATGACCACCACCTTATTATAAATTGTTATTGGACACTCCTCCCAGTCCCATCACATCTGCGCATTCCACTGAGTGCAGTCATATTATTTGCGAATGACCACCACCTTATTATAAATGTGTTATTGGGCACTCCTCCCAATCCCATCACATCAGCTCATTCCACTGAGTGCAGTGATATTATTTGGGAATGACCACCACCTTATTATAAATTGTTATTGGACACTCCTCCCAGTCCCATCACATCTGCGCATTCCACTGAGTGAAGTGATATTATTTGGGAATGCCCACCACCTTATTATAAATTTGTTATTGGACACTCCTCCCAGTCCCATCACATCAGCTCATTCCACTTTGTGCAGTCATATTATTTGGGAATGACCACCACCTTATTATAAATGTGTTATTGGGCACTCCTCGCAGTCCCATCACACCACCTCATTCCACCGAGTGCAGTCATATTATTTGGGAATGTCCACCACCATATTATAAATGTGTTATTGGGCACTCCTCCCAGTCCCATCACATCAGCTCATTCCACTGAGTGCAGTGTTATTATTTGCGAATGACCACCACCTTATTATAAATTGTTATTGGACACTCCTCCCAATCCCATCACATCAGCTCATTCCACTGAGTGCAGTGTTATTATTTGGGAATGACCACCACCTTATTATAAATTGTTATTGGGCACTTCTCCCAGTCCCATCACATCAGTTCATTCCACTGAGTGCAGTCATATTATTTGGGAATGCCCACCACCTTATTATAAATTTGTTATTGGGCACTCCTCCCAGTCCCATCATATCACCTCATTCCACTGAGTGCAGTGTTATTATTTGGGAATGACCACCACCTTATTATAAATTGTTATTGGGCACTTCTCCCAGTCCCATCACATCAGCTCATTCCACTGAGTGCAGTCATATTATTTGGGAATGCCCACCACCTTATTATAAATTTGTTATTGGGCACTCCTCCCAGTCCCATCATATCACCTCATTCCACTGAGTGCAGTGTTATTATTTGGGAATGCCCACCACCTTATTATAAATGTGTTATTGGGCACTCCTCGCAGTCCCATCACACCACCTCATTCCACCGAGTGCAGTCATATTATTTGGGAATGCCCACCACCTTATTATAAATTTGTTATTGGACGTTCCTCCCAGTCCCATCACATCAGCTCATTCCACTGAGTGCAGTGATATTATTTGGGAATGCCCACCACTTTAGCTTCTTAACCTTTCATTATTTTGTTTCCCCCCTTTCCAGTTGACAAAATGCACTCTATTCAGCTGCTTTTACTATGTTTTACTGTACTTATACTGTGCTTTTTCCTACTTTAATCATTTATTTAGCTTTTGCTGCTCTTCTTAAAAGTGCTTGATTGCATTTATACCGCCTCTTTTATTATTGCTTGTTAGTATCCTGATTACATTGAGAACACTGTTCTACCAAATTGCTGCTTTATACTGTTTTCTTTATGCTGTTGTGACTGTAATTTTAAGCACTTTAAATTTCAAATGCCTCTGCACTTTTTAGCATAGACTAGATTTAGTATTACGGAATCTAGTCCATAAAAAAAGAATTCACGACCGAAGGACGAAGCGCCAAACAAGACTGTGAATAAATCCTTTATTGGAAGCCAGCACACTAAAACAAGCACTTTTGCTCGGTGCAATACTGAGCTTTATCAAGTATAAAAACAATGCTTAATGCTCAACAAATATATACTGAAGCCCAAGTCACATGCTGTAACTAATTAATTAGTTGATTACTTAATTGTTGCATCGTGAATTCAATCACGTATTAAAGAAATATACTTGAATACACGCAAAGGACTGCAAAATGTAAAATATAAAATATAAAGTCTTTTGATGTATAATAAACATGGAAGACTACCATAAATACAATTTATATAGTATCACACCTTATAAATTTGAAAATCAAATTTTATAAAATCTTTTCATCAAATAAAATGAATGATTCAACTATCAATAAATTTAACAAAAAGTTCATCAAATGACTTAAAACTTTGTATGGTTGAAAACCTTGTACCATCACTCAACACTAGCATGTTAAAAAACTGTTATTAAAAATGTTATAAATATGTTTTAGAATAGAATATACCATATTATATGAATTCTTGTATCAAGTTAATATTGTCAAAGTATATTGGCAAGAAAATACAAATATACAAAGAAATAAAATGTAATTTAATAAATAGTATTATATTTAGTAATAAATAGTGTTAAGTAATATAAAGTAAGTTAATATATATTAAATATAAATAACAATCTCACAAAACTAGTATTAGACTAGTATTAAATCTCATCTGTTAACCTCATATAAAAAATAAGTGATTAAAAGACTATGTGATAATGGAAAAAGTGGAAAAAATTCAACTCTAAACACTATAATCAAGCAGTTCTTAACTTTAGAACACTACTGATATTAATACTGTCATTGAGACCTGGCGGTTTACCTGCGTCCAGTCTCAGTTGCCACAAGAGTTCCCTATACTCAAGTGTGGTTTCCTAGTCACCACCTCTAGGTTCATGTGCAACTTGTTCTAATACTATAAATTTAAGGTTCATGTTGGGACAGGAAACTGAATGTTTATAGAAGGCGTTAGTTTCTTTTTGCTTAGAAATGTCATATAAATGTTCATAAATGCACCTCCGAATAGGTCTCTCTGTCTTACCAACATAAAAACTTGTACATACTGTACATACCCCTAGATATACCACACCTTTTGCTGCACAATTAGAATAACTGTTAGATTTAAAAAGAAATTTCCTAGCTGGGATATATAAATTGCTTTCATTAATTATAGCGTCACATTGTTTGCAGGTACCGCATTTAAAAGTGCCTAATGGGCGTCTGTTAGATGCAGAACTTGAAATATCTTTCTTTTCAAATAGTTGTTTAAGGTTAGTGTCCCTTTTCCTTACAAAAAAAGGATGTGTCTGCACTAGATCTTTGAGTTCATCATGTAGTGTAAGTATTGACCAGTCTTTCCAGATAATATTCTCTATATCAGGGGCATTAAGTGAATAAATGTAAATAAAACTGTTCTCCAGCTTTGGACCACTGTCTGTTGATGGAACTCGACTTGCAAAACTTGCAGGACTTACAAACAGTCCAGCATCTAGTAAAGGAGGGTATTTTGTGTCTCTGTTGGCAATAATTTCATTAGCCAAATTTGTCAATAAGGAATCAGGTTTTCCTCTTTCCAAAAATAAATCCTTCATAAATTCTAACTCATGTAGAAAATCAGAACTGTCACTACATATTCTGGCAGCACGAATAAATTGTCCCTTGACAATCCCCTTCTTTTGATGAAAAGGATGCCCACTTGAAAAATGCAGATATGAATTGGAAAAACTAGGTTTTCTAAAAAGCTTAGAAGAAAATCCCTTATTAGAGTCATCTTTGTGTAAAGAAACATCTAAGTAGTGCAGCTCTTTTTGACTAATGTTACAAGTGAAAGACAAAAAAGTGGTAGTGGAATTAAGACATTTGAAAATTCATGAAACTGTTCTAGCGGACCATTCCATAAAATACAAATATCGTCCAAAAATCTCTTGTAGTGGACGATAAAGTGTGTCCAGTCTCTTGCAAAAATATATTTCTATTCCCATTTGTGTAATACCAAATTGGCATAGAGGGAGGCACAGGGAGCACCCATAGCTACCCCTTTTCTTTGCTTAAAGAATTTGCCATTAAAATAAATAAAGTTGTTCTGTAAAACTGTCTCCATGAATTCTGCAACCAAGTTGGTAATATTATTATTACCTAACTTTGTTTCTAAAACCAAAACCTCATTAAACCATTCCAAGCCAGTACTGTGAGGAATACTTGGGAATAGTTCAACAACATCTATCGTGACCATGTGTAATTCTCTACTGTACAAGGAAGGTGTGATTCCTTTAAGAAAATCCCATGAGTCCTTACAGATGTAACTTAAAGTAGAAACAAAGTTTTTAGTGACATAATCAATAAATTTGGCGAAGGGTTCTATTATACTACCAGCTCCAGATACAATAGGTCTGAATTTTAATGGATCCAGTCCCTTATGTGTTTTTAGGATCCCAAAAATAGCTGGTGTTCTAGGTCTATTAACATGTAAATAATTAAATATTTTTTCACTTATTGCTCCTTGTAATAAATGACCAGTTAGTGTAAAATTAATTTTTGAAACTGCTAGATTCACTTCGTTCTTGGAAACGGTTTCGTATTGGTCTGCATCTTGTAACATAGTGTGTAAATATGAATCGTAGTCAGAGCCATACATTAAAACTATTCAGCTGCTTTTACTATGTTTTACTGTACTTATACTGTGCCTTTTCCTACTTTAATAATTTATTTAGCTTTTGCTGCTCTTCTTAAAAGTGCTTGATTGCATTTATATCGCCTCTTTTATTATTGCTTGTTAGTAGCCTGATTGCATTGAGAACACTGTTCTACCAAATTGCTGCTTTATACTGTTTTTTTTATGCTGTTGTGACTGTAATTTTAAGCACTTTAAATTTCAAATGCCTCTGTACTTTTTAGCATAGGCTAGATTTAGTATTACGGAATCTAGATTATCTTATATCACGTGAGCACTAAAACCAGCTCTTCACTGCAATACTGAAAGATCTGAGGCATCCATTGCTTCTAGCTAACTATAAGTGCCTGTTTCTGCTCTTATATTGCACTCTTAATTTGTATTTGCATTCTACTGTCTGATTTGTCTGAATTGTTTTTTGCCACATTTTACATATACTGTACTAGTTCGGCTGTAGCATAGCCTTGTTCCAGGCTTGCTATTTCTGAGTCTGTTTTGTAACCTCTGAGCATCAAATTCAAACCATCCTTGTTGGAGAAGGCATTTCTGCACCCTTGTGGGTGGAGAATATTATCTGACTCCCATCTAATCGAGGGTGACTGGACTAGAGCTCAGAGAGGGCATCCTTATTTGCTAGGTTGAGCTAAAAGAGTTATTTCTTGTTTTATACAAGCTCTGCATCGCACTTTCGCTGGTGGTTATAGTAGCAAATGTTTTGCTTGTGGTCCTCCAGAGGTTTTTTGCAACTCAGCTCTACTGTCAGGTAGAACACTAAGCTTAGCCCCAGAGGTACCAACACACCGCTTACCCACTAGCCATTCCTAAGTGTAACATCTCTTCCTGACCATATAAATTCACCTAACTCTATTGCTGTACAATTTCTCACAGTTTCTCTGGCCAGCTTGGTCAACATGGGCATCCTGAGACAGTGTAGTAACTGCTTCATGTTCACTGACAACCCTCTGCTCCTCGACCATACAAACTTAACATGTGAGAGATGCAACTATATTATGAACCTTGAATCCATGCTCTGTCACACACCAGTCAGTACATATGACAATGAGCAAGTCGTCAGCATGCACAGTTCACCTCCTACTCCATCCAAACCCACATCAAACATAGCTGCATATGCGGAGGTCCTGATCAGAAAAATACCTAAACACCAGAGACCTCCCAAACACAAGCACGCTACACATAATACTTCCTCTGCAGAACACAATACACATAATAATTCACATACCAGTGTCTCACCTGTCAAGCCCTTAAAGCAAAACACAAAACCAAACATATCAGTCATAGGTGAATCCATTGTGAGACACACAGATGTCCCTCTCAACAGGCTGGATTAGGGGAAGGTCACAGTCAGCTGTCTGTCAGGTGCCAGGATCCGCCATATCACACACTCTCAACAACAGGTACTGTTTTTTATTTATTTTATTTTATTTTACATTTGTTAACCAGGTTTGTCCAGCTGAGTGTTTGGCTCGTTTTCAGTGGAGACCCGAGGAGAAAAGCTCTGCAGTGAGTTTTTATATAAATGTAATTACAGACAGTTAAGACACTACCATTTGGAACTAGTCAAACAGATACGGCAGCATTTACAATACATCATACTGAAAACCCCCCCCTAAGATATAATGTAATAAAACATACAGAAAAACACTTTGGTACAATGTCTTGAAAGGAATAACGCAGTCTTGCTTCCAGTTTAGTTACATACAATAAATGTACAAGAGGTGTAGCACAGGGATCGGTAGTTAAACATAGACATAGAGGAGTCTAAGTTTATTATAAAGGCAGCGGAAGATGAGGAAAAATGTAGGGAGAAGAAAAAGATGGGAAGAAAAAAAGAGGGGGGATTAGAAGCTTGGGTAGGGTAGTATCATGGAGGATGACTACAGTGGCAGGACCATTTGTTTGTTAGGTGTCTGCGAGTGTCTAGTTTGAAGTGCTTGGTATGGTCAAGGGACCTAATTTCTAGGGGTAATTGGTTCCAAGCTGTGGCAGGGTTATAGTTATATAGTATCAAATAATGTGAGACAACACACTGCCTCTGCTAGGTATACAGTACGAGTGAAACTGGACCTGGGCAAGTAAAAAAGAGATTTTATTTTATGAATACATACAACTAAAACAATTGGTTAAGCGCTTTCATCTGTAAAATACAGACTTCCTCAGAACAACAATTCAAACATCCTTCTACAGATTTAAAAACTTTTTGGCGACATGTGTATTAACATATTCCCCTTTTGTGACAGGTGTCAAAAATATCATAGAAAATTGCTGGAATAACCTTATTATGGATGATGAATTAATGGAAATATTAGGAAAAAAACTTAGTTTTGTGTTCAAAATGGGTTTGAATATTAAGAATTTATTAAATAGACAGGCTTGTCATATTGTGGTAGGTGACTTTCACACTAAAAAATGTGGGGCTTGTAAGCAGTGTTCTACTATTAATGAAGTGGCAGGAATAAGGTTGGACGATATTAATAAGACCTATGTGGTTTTTAAGGAGGGAAACTGCAATAGTAGAAATATAATTTATTTAGCTAAGTGTGAGTCATGTACAGTTTTCCATATAGGAAAAACTGAGAGACAGCTTAGGAAGCGCATTTACGAACATTTATATAAGATTAGAATGAAGGATAGGAATAATGCTTTATCCAGACATATTAGTAAGTATGGTGAGACACACAAGTTCAAATTTGCTATAATTGATCAAATATATATCTCACCTAGGGGAGGAAATTACAAAGCCCAGCTAAGCAAGAGGGAAAGTGTTTGGCAAATGAAAACAAATGCAACTAAGTTCCCTGGCATAAATGAGTACATATCAATTAGACCATTATTGCAACTTACATAAACTTTGTTTATTATTTTTTTAAGTCACTTTTTAAAATGTTAAAGATATTTATTGATATTTATTGAGGTTACAATTGTATTATTTATTGGGTTATGGTCCGGTTTTACAAGCAATTATGAATTATTTATGATGTATTAGATAGTTACAATACTGTTAATGCATTTTTATATTTAGGCAATACTTATGTAATTTTTATGCATTGGCACTTTAAATAAGCCGCTTGGTTGCTTAATGAATTGTTTTTGGTGCCAAAAAGTTTTTAAATCTGTAGAAGGATGTTTGAATTGTTGTTCTGAGGAAGTCTGTATTTTACAGATGAAAGCGCTTAACCAATTGTTTTAGTTGTATGTATTCGTAAAATAAAATCTCTTTTTTACTTGCCCGGGTCCAGTTTCACTCGTACTGTATACTAGCAGAGGCTGTGTGTTGTCTCACATTATTTGATTCTCTAGTCGGGTTTGCGATCTTGGTTGGATAGTTATATAGTAAACATCCTGCTTTGGTTTTGGGTTTATACATCTGTAGGAAGTCCTGATCTGAGCTACGTAGTGTCCTGGTAGGGGAATATTTAGATATAATAGATGAGAGACTAGGGCAGAAGGATGGTAGACAGAGGATGGAGTGGATAATTTGCAGTTGATGTAGAAGGAGCAGATGAGGGAATTCAAGCCAGTCCAATTGTTTAAGGGATAGGCAATGGTGTGATTTGTAGGGTTGGTCAGTAGCAAATCTGGCAACCTTATTATAGATAGTTTCAAGTTTTGTTATGAGTTAAGGTTTGTGAATAATTGACAGCTATATAGAAGGGTGGGAAGAAGAAATGCATGGGAGAGAGTTATTCTAGCTGTGTTGGTTAAATGTCTCTTATTACGGTAAAGGAGTCCAAGTTTCTGGTTGGTCTTTTTGATGGAGGTAGTGACTTGGAGATCAAATTTAAGCTGATCATCTATTATGACTCCCAACAGTTTAGTGCTGGGTTCAGCAGTAATGACAGTGATATTGCTAGATAGGATGGAAAATGTAGTTTTAAGATTGATGAGTTATTTTGGGAGGAAGAGTAGGACTTTAGTTTTCTTAGGGTATGTTATGACTCTGTCATAGTCCATGTTGGTGTGAATGATGACTTGAGACGTACCTCTCTGGACTATATGAAGAGAGATATGATTGAGCTCTTGGACTATGTGTCTCAGGTTGGTATGTCCCTAGACTTAAGCAGCATTTTACCTTCACCTAGGATGATGCCTCAATACAAACAGAAAATGATTGACTTCAATAACTGGCTTAAATTCTGGTGTAATTCCAAGGGGATACAGTACCTTTCAGCCTGAGATGACATGATCGACAGATCTCAATGCTTTGCCAGAGATGGTCTTCATTTGTCACCCCTGGGATTTCAGCAACTGGCCAAGGCTCTTGCCACCCTCATAGTGCCTTTTTACACAGTGTTTCAAGGACAAAATTCCTGATGTGAGAACTCCATCTAAAAACAACCTCAAGGTTTTGCTGTTAAACACTACGAGTCTTAACATGAAACTGCAGTCACTGGAAAGAGTCATCACCTTGAAAGACATAGACATTTGTGCAGTTATTGAGATCTGGTTCAAGGCTGTGGAGAGCACCCCAGCCATATCGGGCTACACCTCCTTCCACATGTTCAGACCACAGACTGATGGAATGAAAGTTGAAGGAGGCAGTATATCAATATTCATTAAAGATAAATACACCTCCAGATTGGTTAGACAGCAAGATTCCCTGGAGATACTTCAGATGCAATTAACTGTTGCTAGAACACCTATTCAACTCATTGTCAGCTATAGGACTCCCTCCATGAATCAAGACACCCACTCTGCCTGTTTGGATCTACTGAGTCTAACATGATACATCTGAACACCATGGTTTTGGGTGACTTTAACTACCCATCCTTTGGGGAAATTACTTGTTGCCAAACTCACTTGCCCAAAAGTTCCTCGAGAAAATTAACTCCAATGCCCAGTTCTGACAATAACTTATCCAGTATTACCTTCTCCATTATTTTCCACAACATGAAAGTAGACTTAAGGGTCTATATGATTCTGGGTTTGTCCTACTCCCCTTTCCCTTAAAGACAGGTTTAATAAGTGCATGTCTCCAATCTTGAGGAATCTCCCCATATTTATATGACCTAGTTCTTACTTAAGTGTTCTCAGGTCATTGTTACTTATTCCGTCTCCTCCCTGCGTTTTGTTTGGATCCAGTTTGCACAGTTCTTTTTCAATATAATCTAATTTGATTCCAGTATCTGGGGTTACCTGGATGTCACTAGGACAACTTGCCACCCCTTTTGTGGAGCCAAACTGTTTTGCATAAGATTTTGTAAATATATCTATAATCTGTTGTGTCTGAGAATAACCTTTAGAATCTGCACACAGTTTATCAATCTGTGTATCTTTATTCCTTCCACATATTATGTATCTATAGAAAGGTTTTCTATTTTACTCAATATCTTTATATAAATTTTCTTCAAATTTTTCTTGATTTTGTCTAACACTATGCTTAATCTGTTTGTCCAGCTCGTTTATTTCAGTTTTCAAAGTTGCAGTTCAACCTCTTTTCCATTTATTATATTTTTTTGTCTCTCACCTTAATCAGGTATCTTGTTCTTATGGAAATATACCCCCCTGATGTTATGTGCCTAGATCCTGATGTTAATTTTTTTGACTTTTTGCACTCAATTTCTCTTTCAAAACTTTCCACATTCCATCTGCAGTTTTTCAACTGAACACCTCACTTCAGTTAGTTTTATATAGTAACTGTTTTGCTTCCATATAATCTGTAATTAACCTTCTGTGCATTGGCTTAGATTTCAGTTTGGCAGAATTATCTAGCAACAAATTAACCTTTATGACCCCATGATCACTACACATCAATGGTGGTAAAACTTGACTTGAAGTTACAGTAATTTCTTTAGGAACACAAACAATATCTAGTATATTCCGTCCCCTGGTAGATTTTTTTACAATCTGAAGCATTTGTTGTTCCTGAATATACTCTATGAATAATTTCTTTACTAACGGTGTTGAATTAATATTATTCCAGTCTGTTTCTGGTAAATTGAAGTCCCCAGCTAATATTATTCTTCCCTCCTGTGTTTCATGTAAGAAATGTATGAATTCCTCTATGTCATCTGCATTTAACTTTGGTGGTTTGCACATTCCAACAATTGTTATAAGTCCCAGGGTTGTCTTTATTGTTAGTTACACAGTCTATAGTGTTGGTGTTATCACTGAACATGTAATAATCACAAGTCTCATAGCTTTCTTTAATCCCTATCATAACACCTCCACCTGACTTTTTGCTGAATGTCTGTTACAGTAAAACATTTATACCCTGACAGAACTGGTTTCCAGTCATTGTTCTTTAACCATGTTTCACAAACTATAACAACATCAATCTTGTGGGAACTTAGGAAATTTTCTAATACAAACACTTTATTATGAATGCTCCTAGCATTAACAACCATCAGAGATGCTTCAAATGTTGCTATCTGTGAACTGTTACATTTTTGACCTGGCAAAAATCCTGGCTAGTGTTTGTCAAATACTGCAAAATATCTGCTGTAAAACTTTTTTTCCCTGATCTAGACAAATGCACACCATCCTGTCTGAACATGTGTGCCCAAAACAAGGCTTGGATGCTCTACACATTTCCAGGACATTTTTTCCATGTAGGTGTTTATCCAAAAAATCTCTTCATTCACAGTGACCTGACTATCCTTTCTGTAGGTGATTTGTGAAAAATATGTCCTAACACCAGTACAAGTTATACTATCTAAGAGGGCTGTCAGTTCCCGACTAACAGTCAGAGGATCTTTGTTGGTGACACCATTTGTACCAACATGAATAAAAACACATCCATACTTCCTTACATTAAGGCATTACAAGGCTTGTTTCACATCCTCTATTTTTGCTACTGGCAAGCATAACACTGCTCGATGTTCATTATCATCTCTGCAAATATAAGTATCAGTTCCTCTAATAACTGAATCGCCAATTACAAGAATATCTTTGTTGACCATCTCTGAAGAATCTTCAGCTTCTAATGCAGTCATTTCAGCTCTATCAATTGTTATGAAGGATAGATCTTCATCACTCTTAGTCTTATTAATTCCAGTGTTTTCATTGCTTATTAAATTCTCATCCAGCTGGCATTGTAAATCCACAGCTTGAGACATGTAGTCAACATCTGTCTTTCTCTTCTTTTTTCTTACAGTGATGTTCTTCAATCCTTCCACGTTCAGTTTTGATTTCTTCCTTTTCACCTGCACCTTGCCTCTTTTTTCTACTTTTTCCATTGGAAAGGTGATGCCTTTTTCTGTAGACTGAGGGTTTTCTGATAGACAGATATCTTCATTCCCTGTCACCAGTGTGTTACATAACAAAGCAGAATCCTTTTTTCTACGATGTTATGAGGATCATCTGAAATCACTGTCACTTTATTCTGTTTCATACAGTCTACCCAGTGGCAATCTCTGCCTTGCATATAAGGCAATCTTTGAACCTGCATTATTGGAAATTCTGACTATCTGTAAGTCAAATGGTACATGGGTTACTTGCTCTAATGGCCTTAACCTGATATGTGACAATAACAGAACCCGCTGGAGGGACAGATTTGTCTCCCAGAGGTTACCACACCTTTGGAACAGATTCTCAATTTATGTCAAGGAGAGCACCTCACTAGCTCTCTTCAAACACAATCTGGATGATTGGACGCATAACCATAAATTCACCCCAGAGGTTCCACCTATGGCCCTTTTAGACAGGGGTGATAGGTGCTGATCATGGAAATAAGGATAAAACTTGGCTAGGCTTCTAAGGGCACTGGGGTCATTAGCTGAGTAACCTCCTATGATCCTACGATCCTACAATAATATCCTTGAGTAGATAATTACTGATGATTATCCTATAGTGCTGTTGAGTAGGTGACATCACTTTGTCACTGTAACCAAAACCACGACGGAAGGGACAGAGACGCCAGAAACTGTTGAAGACTGGAGGGGGGCAGAGGGTTAGAGGGGCACTTAGTGATCTAAAAAGAGCAATTTTTAAAAACTATTTACTACCACAACATAGGTTCACTTGGAGGATGTTTTACGCGTAGCCACTTTCCCTTTTGGTGCTTGAATTAACATTTCCTGATTGGTATTACCTATCCCATGGATGATAATTGTATATTAGCCCTAATGAGAATAAATGTGATCATACTATAGATAATTTGAGGGGACCCATGTAAGGGATGAGCATTTAGGGCAATCCTGGAGTACATTTTCTATTACCCATTCTTATATCAAATTTGCATTTGAATACGGACAGGGATGAGCTTTGTTTTACTTGAATGGCTAGTTTGTTCTGGAACAGTGGTAGCCTCTGTGATATATATCCATTTCTCCTCAACATTCAGTTTAGAAACCTGGAATGAGTATTTCTGATGCCATTTGATTTGTTGATGTTCAGTAGGTCCATCTGTATTAGGTCGGAGGATGCCTTGTATGCCAGACATGTCACCTCTAAGCACTCTGTAGGATGCTGAGTATAGTGATAAATCTTTGAGATGGTCCATGCAAGCCCTATTTTTAGGACTTGTATTCTTTTAGTAAGGTATCTCTGTGTGTATTCCAATTGTTGCATGGGTCTGGACAGATACATGCCAAAGTGGGCATTATACAAAATGATTTACCTAATGAGGGCTTTGTAAAGGGGGACAATAACATCTCTAGATGTAGTCAAAATCAATGTGTTTATAAGCTGTGCAACATAGAAAGACTTTCTTATGACACTGTGGACATGTTGGTCAAAAGTTAGGTCACTGTATACATAAGTTTCCAAACGCCAAACAACTGGGTCAGTTCTCAGGGGGCATTGTCAATTTGGCAGTTCCTTGGAGTAGATGACTACTCAAAGGATATGATAATGTATTTCTTGGAGTTTAGTTTCAATTCATGATTCTGGCACCAGTTATTGTTTGGGACAAACCTTCCTGCATGATGGTTAAGTCATTTGGGGATTCTATAACTGCTCCTAGCTTGCAGTCGTCTCAAACTTAGTCGGCCAAAGCCCTTTGGTATTTCCTTTTACTTTTGAGATGCATTTGTCAAACAGAAGAAGTCTCAGCACCGAACCCTGGGGGACTCCATTGATGACTGGTCTCTTCCCCTATTTTGATTTCCTGCATCCTGTGAGCTAACATACATGTTTCTGCTCGTTGATTCCCCTTCCAGATTGTATTAACCTGACTGTATTAAATTATATTCCTTGTATAATGCAGCACCCCTTATTAGAATGTGTTTTAAATTTGTAGTTTGGAACAGTCTTCTAGTAAGCAATGAAACAAAATGTATGAACCAATAATGACAAAACTACCCATTTCAGAAAATTTCAACCATAAAAGGCCACTCAAACTTCTGTCATTACAATCCAGCAATATCAGTAAATATGTAAAATCTTTGCAGAAGTAAGTGATCTAAATAATTCCACATTAAAGGGATCTGTAACTAATGAAGAGGTTGCTGCTAGAAAACTACTTTATGTTTCATTGTTTCATCTACAAATAAAGTGCCTGTTGCCCTTGAAGAATAACTTGCCTATGCTACATTAATAAAATGATAAGCTAGTAATTTTGCAATGGGGAATGGATGGCAAACTGATAACAGAAACATAGTTACTAGGTAACTCTTCCAAAGAAGGACATTCATAGTACTGCAGCATCCATTTCCTTTAAAGTACAAAACAGTACAGTATCAACGATCCATCTCCATACTGTGGTAGTAGAACTCACAGCCACTTGCATTAAAAGCAAGTATACTAAATGTTGTGCTACTAACAATGCAAGCAACTTAACATAAGTAGCACTAAACTTCTCTTTCCTTGAAGCTCTTAGCTCCTTGTAAAATCCACTTGACACTCAATTAAATCTCTCAACTTTGCAACACAAGAAATCTGGAAAAAAGCCAACATTTATTGGGGGGGGGGGGCAAAGGCCTAAAACCAGGGACACATTTTAAATATTGCTTGTATAATTTTAGAAAGTTGCTAAAATAAAGTGTTTTGTGTTACCACGTGTTTCCTTGAAAGATAGGAAGACTGAAACTTAAAGGGCTATCATTAGTTAGTGAATTCAGTTCTCACTGGTATGCCAGAAAACCACAAATTTTAAGAGGAACAGAACAAAAGTATGAGCCAAATATCCTGTGACAATCTGGACAGTTGAGAGCTATGGACTCAACTCCCTGAATCAAAAATGGTGGCATGGGTAGGGAATTCAGGCTGTTGTTTGAGCCTGAGTAACACTAACCACCAAGTACACACACACACACACACACACACACACACACACACACACACACACACACACACACACACACACACACAGACACACACACACACACACACACACACACACACACACACACACACACACACACACACACACACACACACACACAGGGAGCAGCATAACTCCTGCAAATAAAAGAACAAAACTCTCCTTACCGGCATGACTCTGGCTCTGGCAGCACCAACAGAACAGCGGCAGTGTAATTGCTGTAACACAGAGCAATAAGAGAGCAAGAACAGGTAGTTTAGTTAGTTTAACTTCCTTGTGCGAACCCACGTTAGTGTGAAAACTCCATTTCATTATTTTTTTTCCGACAGGTCTTACAGCTCTAAAAGTGTGTGTGTGGGGGGCTCCCCCTCCCCTGGCTCTATGGTTCCGGCACCCATGGTAAGGGACTTCATAGACACAGAATATACAATTTTATTTATTTCAATTCATTTTTTTCTTTTGTTTTATTTATTTGTTTGTTAATTGGGATAGTCCAGCTGGGTAATTCCCCCTTTTAGTAGAGTTCCATGGAGAAAGGCTCCATAAAGAAATTTTAGACAACATAGCAATGGTAAGCTACACAGTATAGAGAAGGTGAAAGTACTTACAACAGTAGAGTCTGCAGAGTATACGTGGTGTGAATACATTTAGTACACTGGAACTTTATAAAGGACTATCAGGGGTGGTATTGGTGAAAAGAAAACAAATATGGGTATAGATCATAGGGAATTGTTGCAGACAGTAGAGGAACTTGGGAAGATAGAAGACAGTGGTGGAAGTGTAAGGGATGAGTAGATGAGTTTAGAGTTTTAAGCTAGATGGAGATGATTTATATGGACAAAGTGAAGTAGATACAGCATATAGAAAAGGGTGAGAGAAGAGGAAAGTTCTGGAAAATAAGGGGCAGCAGTAGGTTTTGTTCAGTTAGTACTTTTCATTTGACAAACTGGCAGTTCTGGTTTGAAGACAGGCAGGTTTTTAAGTTTGCCTGAAATAATTTAAAGAGTAAGTTTTATTAAGTATATGCATCAAATGGCCTGCCTAATGGTGTTGAGGGAAAAAGCCCTGACTGTATACCTGGCAACCTATGTTTCACTGGCAGTTTTCACACTTGGTGTTGCAGGTGGGGAGGATATGATGTGGCTATCCTGCTCACAAGTGACAAAGGGATGTGGCCATCCTGCTGGGAAGGGACACTGGTTTCCACTCAGCTCATTCCACTGCTGTGAAGAAAGGGACTCAGACCCATGAAGATGTAGGCATACCAATCCAAGGCAGTGATGGCATGCCTTATTGATCCATGTGAGTGAGAATTCATATGGACAATGTACATAGGTGATCCTTGCAGTGATACAAATACTAATCTTACCACCAGCTGTGTGGTTAGACATGAAATGAAAAAAAATCTTATTGCTGGAGTTCTGCCTGCAACACAATAAGGATCCAGTATTAGGTGACCTAAGCAGTTGCCTAGGGCCCACTGGTTGTGAGGAGGCCCCCAATGGCTGCAAGGTGGACCACTGGCCATCACATTTACTTTTTTTAATTAAAAAACAAAAACATTACATTTTTAAGGGTGTTCTTCTTTAAAAATGTCTGCTGTGTCTATGCATCCCTGTGCACATGGTTGTACACACCATCTGCATCCGTGCATCCTTTGTAGTGCACACCTATTGCTTGCTTCTTCCTTTCTGTTCCATGCAAAGAATTTAAAACAAGAAGATATTCTTGCTGCTTGCTTCCTACACATATGGAATGGAGACATTTGCTGCCTGGACCTTCTTCTTCATTCTATGAAATTAAGTAGCACACACAGATGGAAGATAGAAGTGTGTGTGTGTGTGCATGTGTGCGTGTGGGCGTGTGTGCATGTGTGCGAGCGGGTATGTGTGCATGTGTGTGTGTGTGTGTGTGTGTGTGTGTGTGTGTGTGTGTGTGTGTGTGTGTGTGTGTGTAATGCCATAGTTAAGTTTGCCAGGTTAGGTAATTTGCTCGGATTGAAAACCTGTACCTTAGTTACAGGAGACAAGAGACTGAATCCTTTGATTAAATACTAACAGTAATCTCTTCATTAGTTACAGAGCTCTTAAATGTAAAATTATTGAGATGACTTTTACGTCTGCAGAGATTGTGCATATTGATATTGGTGGACTGTGATGATAGAAGTTTGTATCTCTTTTAACTCTACTCTCTCTCTCTATTGTTGTTTCTCTTTCCTCCTTGGTCTTCCACTTTCTCTACTTGCTGTTAAAATAAGCAATAATGTTCAATATGAGGTTATTTAGATTGTCCAGAAAGTTAAACTCCTTTCCTTTTTAGTAACAATGTACATTTCTCTTTCCTTGGTCTTACATTTTTTTTTTTTCTTGTTTTAAACTATGTAATAATATTCATTATGATGTCATTTAGATTGTCTAGAAATTTTTAAGTCCTATTCTTGTTTGGGTAACAATATTCATTGTCTAAGTCCTACCAGCCTGTAATCTGTTAATTGAGCTCATGATATATCTCTGATCTCTATATGTGGAGCTTTTCTCCCCGGGCCTCTACTGAAAATGGAAATATATCCAGCTAGACTAGCCCGGTTAACAAATGTAAAATAAAAAAAATAAATAAAGTTTGAGTAGACTTTTATGGTTGTAATGTTCTGAAATGGGCAGTTTTGTCATTATTGGTTCATGTGTTTTGTTTCATTGCTTACTGGAAAAATGTTCAAAACTACAAATTTAAAACACACTAACAAGTGTTCTGCATTATATAAAGAATATAATTTAATACATTTAGGAAGGTGAATCAAAGAACACATACATGTATGCATGGTCCTAAAGGGGCCTATAGTCTGAAAACAACCGAAAGGTAAACTTAATCTGCTACTGGCCAGGTGCTGCCTTTTCTTTGAATGTGAGTTTCAAAGGCAGAAAGGTTTACTGTTAATGCTAAGTCTGTTTTCATTGTGAGGATGTATTGTTTTATTCAGCAAATTGCTATCACTGTTTGTGCTATAAAATTTGAAATAAAAGTTTTAAATTAAATCCAGATATCTGTAATCATTGTAGAAGTAAAACAGCACACTGAGAGGTTTGAACTGTGTTTATGGTAACTGGGAAAATAGCCAAGTAATAGGACACTGGAATGGCATTGGGGGGGGGGCAGGCAGGGGTGCTAAGTATGGGGGTGCCCTTATCCATTATCCTGCCTAGGGCCCTATTTGACCGTGCTGTGGCTCTGAGTGCATCCACATGGCTGCCAAGATAATGATCCCAGTCAGACAGCAATTTGGAAGAGAAACGATGCTTAACAGTTGGCAGATGAGGGGGCAAAAATGGTACAAAAAATTGTGCAGGAAGTCTATCAGATAATACATGTAGTTTAATGACAGTGAAACTAAATTTAATTCTTTTGTACAGTACAGAAGACATCTGTGGCAATTAAAAACAGAATTGTAAAATCAAGGTTTGTCTTTATATACCATCCCATCTCAAATCTAATAAAAATAAAAAAATACATTAGTTACACATACCCATAAATTGAAAAACACAACCTGAAACTTTAAACAGTGTTAAGTGCAGCTATTTGGAGCTGTACTTGCCAATTATTATGTAGGTATAGTGCTATGATTCTGACTGTTAGATTTGTCTGTGATCTTTCTAGATTTGCTGATGTTCCTCATAAAGTCAGACCTTTTTATAGGTACATATTTTCTAAAATAAATAAACCAAGCCTACACAAGGAGTCTGTATCACTACATATATATGGATCTACTTCATATGGTCGACATTTCAAAATGTCGACATTCATATGGCCGAGACCATATGATCGACATTCAAAATGTCGACCATAGAATAAATAAATAAATAAAACACACGAAAAAAAAATTACTCAAAATGAGAAATATTATACATAAGTTACAGAGAATACAGTGAATGTAGAGATAGAAGCTGCAGAGAATGAACAAGAAAGAGACATACGAATATGGAGGCTAAGTAGATGGGAGTCAGTGGCGAGGTGGAGAAGAAATATAGTATTGTAGTGGGTGGATTAGGTAGGGGGATGACTGGGATAAGTCTTAGAGTTGAGAAGGTAGAGGTTTAGTTTCTTTTTGAAGTGTTTAGGGTGGGGAATTGATCTGATGTGGGGGGGGGGTGTTCCAAGCTTGGGCTATGGTGTATTTGTAGAGTAGTTTGCCAGCAGTTATATTAGGGAGGTAGATGTTCAAGAGTAATTGGTTGGAGGTGTGAAGAGTATGTGTAGGGGTATAATAGGATACCAGAGAGGAGAAGGCTGGGCAGGTGGATGGTTTGTATACTATACTGTGTAAAATTTGTAACTGAAATAGTAGGAGTTGTTGAGGGAACTCTAACCATTGGAGAGTGTCGAGTGAATGACAGTGGTGAGAGTTGTGATGTGAGTTGGTGGCAAATCTAGCTACCTTGCGGTAGGCTTGTTGGGGTTTGGACAAGGTTGTGGTTTGTAAGTTGGTAAGGATTGGGGCAGAGTAGAGGAGGGAGGGGAGGAGCAGAGCCTGAGTCAGGGAGAGTCTAGCACTGGAAGTAAGGAATTGAGGAGGGAGGGGAGGAGCAGAGCCTGAGTCAGGGGAAAGTCTAGCACTGGGAGTAAGGAATTGAGAAGGGAGGGGATGAGCAGAGCCTGAGTCAGGGAGAGTCTAGCATTGGGAGTTAGAAATTGAGGAGGAAGGGGAGGAGTAGAGCCTGAGTCAGGGAGAGTCTAGCATTGGGAGTAAGGAATTGAGGAGGGAGGGGAGGGGAGAAGTCGAGCCTGAGTCAGGGAGAGTCTAGCATTGGGAGTAAGGAATTGAGGAGGGAGGGGAGGGGAGAAGTCGAGCCTGAGTCAGGGAGAGTCTAGCATTGGGAGTTAGGAATTTTCTATTTCGGTATAGGAGACCTAATTTCAGGTGAGTTTTTTTCATGCTTTGTAAGACATGTAAGTTAAATTTGAGCTCATCATCTATGATGGTACCAAAGAGCTTTGTGTGTGTATCAGGTTCAGTGATGATGTTGTTGGAGGATGTGATGCGATAAGTTGACTTATGTTGGGAGAGAGAATGAGGGAGGAAGAGTAGGAGTTTAGTTTTTTGGGGGTTTAGGATGAGTTGATTATCAGATAGCCATTTTTCAGTGGATAGAAAGGCATCTTGAGTTTGTGTGTGGAGATTAGAGATATTACAGGAAACAGAGACGAGAGTTGAATCGTCAGCCTATTGTATACGAGAGGATAGTTTACAAGATGTGTGAAGACCATTAGTGAAGATGTTAAACAAAACGGGATCCAAGATGGAGCCTTTGGGGTAGGCCAGATGTAATAGGAAGTGAGAAGTCAAATCATCAGCATATTGTATACGAGAGGATAGTTTACAAGATGTGTGAAGACCATTAGTGAAAATATTAAACAAAACGGGATCCAAGATGGAGCCTTCAGGGTAGGCCAGATGTAATAGGAAGTGAGAAGTCAAATTGTCAGCATATTGTATAAGAGAGGATAGTTTACAAGATGTGTGAAGACCATTAGTGAAAATGTTAAACAAAACGGGATCCAGGATGGAGCCTTTGGGGTAGGCCAGATGTAATAGGAAGTGAGAAGTCAAATTGTCAGCATATTGTATAAGAGAGGATAGTTTACAAGATGTGTTAAGATCATTAGTGAAGATGTTAAACAAAAGGGGACCCAAGATGGAGCCTTGGGGGTAGGCCAGATGTAATAGGAAGTGAGAAGTCAAATCGTCAGCATATTGTATAAGGGAGGATAGTTTACAAGATGTGTGAAGATCATTAGTGAAGATGTTAAACAAAAGGGGATCCAAGATGGAGCCTTTGCGGTAGGCCAGATGTAATAGGAAGTGAGAAGTCAAATTGTCAGCATATTGTATAAGAGAGGATAGTTTACAAGATGTGTGAAGACCATTAATGAAGATGTTAAACAAAAGGGGATCCAAGATGGAGCCTTGGGGGTAGGCCAGATGTAATAGGAAGTGAGAAGTCAAATCATCAGCATATTGTATAAGAGAGGATAGTTTACAAGATGTGTGAAGATCATTAGTGAAGATGTTAAACAAAAGGGGATCCAAGATGGAGCCTTGGGGGTAGGCCAGATGTAATAGGAAGTGAGAAGCACAAGAAGAGAGCCAACGGACAGACTGTTGCCTGTTAGATAGATAACTGGTGAACCACTGAAGTGAAGGATGGGAGCGATTGAGATTGGTAAGTTTAGATAGAAGAATGGAGTGAGAGACGGTGTCAAAGGTTTTGGAAAGATCAAGGAAAAGGCAGGATATGAGTTGGTCATCACTGGCCTCGGCTATCTTGTAGGTAAAAGGTAAGAGGGTGGTAATGGTGCCATGTTGAGTGGGAGTGAGAAGGTTTTCCTATAGGCGAAAGTTTAATAGTTGCATAAGGATGCATTTTTCCAGTATTTTAGATAGTGGGGAAAGGATGGTTATGGGTCTATAGTTGGATGGGTCTGTAGAATTTCCTCCTTTATGCAGAGGGATGGTGAAGAAGGATTTCCAAATGTCAGGGACTGTAGCTTCTTGGATAGATGTATTGATTACTAGGGATATGGGGATTGATATGGATTCAGCAGGTAGTTTGAGGAACTGGGGTGGGAGGTTATCAGTGGAAGGAGAGCAGGGTTTAAGTTTGAGCAGTAGTGATTTGATATAAGCAGTGGAAACAGGTTGGAAGGAAAAGAGGTTTTTGCTGATGGGGTTGGCAGGGGAAGGAGGTGAGTTGATATGGTTGGCAGCGGAGTTGTGACTAGTGTTTGTGAGTTTTTGGATAGTGTTAATGAAATAATTGTTGAGAAGGATAGTATTTTCAAGTGGAGTGTCATTAGGGAAAGGGGAGGGGGTGGTAGGGCTACCAAGCTGGAGAAGTTTGTTAAGGGTAGACCAGAATTTATGGGAATTGGATTTACTGTTAAGTTGGGGTGAGCTGTAGTGGGATTTTTTTGTCATTATTGATTTGTATTTTAACAAGATTCCTGAGTTCCCTGTAAGTTTGGAAAAGGGGAGGTGCCTTGGATTTGGCCCATGCCTTCCAAGCACGGTCTGTTTTGTGCAAAAGTGATCTGGTCTGTTTGGATAGCCAGGGTATCATAATTAGCTTTAATTTGAATTCTTCTGGATGGGGCGAGGGAGTTGAGAGTATCCAAGAAAATGTGGTTAAGTTTTAAGACTGCATCACTGAGAGGGGGTTGCTTAAGTAAAGCCTAATTGATGCTGGATAATATGGAGTTAAATAAGTCTGCATTAAAGTTAGAGACTTTACGGCAGTCTCTGTAGGAGTTTGGTTTGGGTATTTGAGTATTGTGTCTTTTAATGGAGGTGGGAAGATGATCACTTAAGGTATCAGGTATGTTACAGGGGTTGTGGTAGAGGTTTGAGGAGTTAGTAAGGATCCAGTCAATAGTAGAGTTTGCAGAAGAGGTTTTGTGCATGTGGGTGTGGGATATTATTAGTTGGTGGAATCCATGCAGGTTAATACACACTTGTGGGGAGTCAGTTATTAATTTAGCCCAGTTAATGCTGACATCACCAAGTATGATGGTCTCATATGGTAAATTTTGAGAAAACCAGGAGATGATGTTTTCAAGGACTGAGATATTATTGCCTGGGGGGTATATCTGGAGACAATCATACATTTTTTGTGAGAGTTTAGATGGCAATTAAGGATAATTAGTTCAGCTGGGTGGAAATCGGGAGTAGAGATGGTAATAAGTGAGAGGTTTAGATTTTCTGTGTAAAGGATGGCTATGCCGACCCCTTTTTTGTGGACTCTGTCAGAGTGGTAAATATTGTAGCCAACTCTCTCTCTCTCTCTCTCTCTATATATATATATATATATATATATATATATATATATATATATATAGATATATATATATATATGTTTATTATTAAGATTGTAAGTTGAGATGCCCACAGATAGAACACTCGAAATTTGGATTTTCAAATGTCCATCTTGCTGAACATCTCCATATCAAAAGTTGAATGCACTGTGCATTTACTGATATGAACTTGAAGTACTGTCACAGATCGCAGTACAGTGCAGTTAGGGCAATTCATCCCTTTCTTCACTGTAGTGCAATCTCAGAGTTGGAATATATCATTTGCAGGGTGTGTGTGTGTGGGAGGGGGTGCAGGGTGGCTTGCCCCCTGCAAAAATGTAAAATTTATTGTTGTGCAGTACGTTTGTACTGTTGACAACAAGATGGTGTTCCTTATCTGATAGGTGCAGAGGAAACAGTATGTCGAATCATGTCGAATTGACATTACTGGGTTATGTTGACATTTACATTTTTGTAAATGTCAAATTTTGAGTAAATAAGTTGACGTTTAAGTTCAAAATAGAACTGATCATTGACATTATGATAGTAAACCATATCTATCTATCTATCTATCTATATATATATATATATATATATATATATATATGTATGTATATATACAGTCTACTGTATAAAGAGCTTCAGATGTGAGAAATAAGAAAGAGCTCCTCTCTCACCATCTGCTCTGATTTTTAAAGGACAATGTTATGATATTTTTAATTCTCATAGGTTGTGAGTGTGTGTGGAACTCATATCTGAGCTTAAAAACAGCTTAATCATGCACCCAGCAAAGCTACGGTGGTATGGGGTAAGCACAGAATGACAGTACGAGGCAGGGTCAATGTGACTTTAAGGACATCTTAAATAATGTGGAGCCTTAAATAATGTGGAACCTTATCACACAGATGCATTCTCATCCAAGTTAGGACATTTACTAAGAAAAATGCCTTTGCCATTGACAAATAGGATAAGATTTAATGGCGTAAGAATATATTTGCATCATTCTTCTGAAACTGCTAAACCGTACATTTTTCATTAAGACTGGATACGACATTCTCATTTCCATTACTGCTGTTGTCATGGTCACTGTAACCGCCTTTTCTTTTCAATGTTCATTATAATTATAATGCCCCTGCAGTAATCCTGATCGATTCTTTACTTCTCACCTCTCTCTCTCACTTTACTTCCCAATCTCTGCTGCATATCCCTGTAAGGACTGAGCTGTAAATAGTATTCCTAGAACTACCTATTGTACTTTTATTTACCCATGTATTATACTGTATATCGATTTGTCTTATACTGTCTGACACTGTTTAGCGTAATCTTTATTATTACATTCATATCTTTTATCCTCTACACTGTGTATATATTGTTTGTATATTCTGTTGTGCTAATATTGGAGCTTTTCTCCTCGGGCCTCTACTGATATGGAAATACATCCAGCTAGACTAGCCCAGTTAACAAATGTAAAATAAATAAAAATAAATAAAAATTATGAGGCTGCTTCTTCAGAACTATAATTCTTCATTTGTGGATGAATTCAGAATGCAGCCATTAAGTCAATAAGGCTGTCTGGGAGCAGACAAGGTAACGTCGGTACTATGTAGAGGCTGTTTACATATTAGTTGTTATTGAGAAGCTTCCTAATATATCAGCAGCATAAGAATAGCATCTGAAATACCAGCTTGGCAGGAACCACCCATTGCATAATTATCATCAAGAGTAAATCCAGCACAGGGCGAACACGGCAGCTGCTTAGGGGCCCAATGCTGGCTTGGCCTGGCCATGCATACTCCAAAGCAGTTTTAGGTTAAAAAAATTGGAAAACTCTGCTTTGATTCTTAAAAAAAAAAAAAAACTTTCTTAAACAAATGTTGTATTTCCTTCTGCAGTCTGATTTTACAAGATACAGTGTACAGCTATCAGTCTCACTGGCAAATGCTTTGACTCAATGAGGCAGAGATAAAGGTGGAATCATCAGACTTCCAGGAATTTGGCACATGCGATTTGAAAATCAAGAGGGGATACTGGATTTTTTTTCTTTTTTCTTTTCTATTTAACAAATGTAGCAAAGCTTGATTAGATCTGAACAGAGTTGGGCTTGTGGTGGCAGCAGCTTTGAGTAAGTGAAGCCTATGTTTTGATTCTGCTTACACAAAACACTGATATTGAATGCAAGCACATGTGTGTGTGTGTGGGGGGTGGATGTGGGTGAGCAGTGTGTTTGTGTAAAATTCCCCACTTAGAGGGACTGTCTAGTTAAGTGAATTACTGAGAGTCACACAGTTTCAAATCCTGTAACTTGGGTATGGGAGGTAAGTGGCATAATCTTCAACACCAGCTATCAGACCTCTTTTAACTACTTCTTCCTTTTGGGAAATCACTGAGTTTCTTGTTATTATTTTAAGTATGGATACTTTTTTTAATTTGGCTTGTTTTTTGCTGTGAAATGCATTGTGGTTGGGCTACAGCAATTTGTTTAGCACTTAGTGCAGATGAGGAAGGAGATACTTCCTATAGTATATGGTTTCATTTCCTCAGCCTTCATTTGCCTTCTGTGTGACCTTGACAATTTACTTCACCAGACTGCATTCCTGGGCTGCTCTTGAAAAGGGACACTTGTTGCCAATGGGCTTTTCCAAGCTGGTATCAAATGCATTACACATTTGTCTTTTGTATTCTTGCACCCTTCACATAGACGCAAATACTTCCCATTATGCTGTTTGAGTATGAATCCCATCTCTCGTCTTGCAGTTTAATGGGTTTCCAGATGCATTTTCAATAAATATGATTTTCAGAGAAAGAGAAGCTTACTGTTTCTCATGTTAAGTCTGTTGTTTATGTGAAACCATTTTGTTTTATTTAGAAAATGCCTGTCTGTATTTTCCTGTAAAATTTGAAATAAAAGTGTTAAATGAAATCCAAGTCTGTGATAATTATAAAGTAAAGAAGAAACACTGACATGTTTGAACAGTGTTTAATGGTAGGAGAGACTGACAAGTAATAGGATATCGCTATGGCTGGTAGGGCCTGATTCATTACTCTGCATAGGGCCTCATTTGTCCATGATCTGGATCTGCTGACTCTGGAGGTTATAGGTTCATAGGTTAGTACTAGGCTAACTGCCCTTTTGGGCCATTTGAAGCCTAGCCAGTTACCCCATGTGAGAATCAAACCCTGCACCTTGTGTCTTTAAGGTAAACACCTTAACCATTATGTCAACCTCCCACTGCAACAATACAAAATTATTAGCTATTCATGTAGGTCAGACCTGTACTGAGTGATGTCATATGGGATAGCTATTCTTGATAGCAGAGAAGACATAGGGAGATTAAAAATGAGATGTACATGTCCTGCATGCATGTAAACCCCCCCATACTATGTTGTATGCAGTGATATTTTTGATTTTTGTATGACTTGTGGGTTGTTAAAAGCTGGTACATCATTTATATTGCCTTTGTTTTGCTTTACCCATTGCACTAAAGAATGAATCAATTCATTAATAGGCCTGGATTGTGTAATATAGTATAAACAGTTTACTATTAAAAGCACTGTACTAAAGAATGAATCAATTCATTAATAGGCCTGGATTGTGTAATATAGTTTAAACGGTTTACTATTAAAAGCACTGCACTAAAGAATGAATCAATTCATTAATAGGCCTGGATTGTGTAATATAGTTTAAACGGTTTACTATTAAAAGCACTGTACTAAAGAATGAATCGATTCATTAATAGGCCTGGATTGTGTAATATAGTTTAAATGGTTTACTATTAAAAGCACTGTACTAAAGAATGAATCAATTCATTAATAGGCCTGGATTGTGTAATATAGTTTAAACGGTTTACTATTAAAAGCACTGTACTAAAGAATGAATCAATTCATTAATAGGCCTGGATTGTGTAATATAGTTTAAACGGTTTACTATTAAAAGCACTGTACTAAAGAATGAATCAATTCATTAATAGGCCTGGATTGTGTAATATAGTTTAAACGGTTTACTATTAAAAGCACTGTACTAAAGAACGAATCGATTCATTAATAGGCCTGGATTGTGTAATATAGTTTAAACGGTTTACTATTAAAAGCACTGTACTAAAGAATGAATCAATTCATTAATAGGCCTGGATTGTGTAATATAGTTTAAACGGTTTACTATTAAAAGCACTGTACTAAAGAATGAATCAATTCATTAATAGGCCTGGATTGTTTAATATAGTTTAAATGGTTTACTATTAAAAGCACTGTACTAAAGAATGAATCAATTCATTAATAGGCCTGGATTGTGTAATATAGTTTAAACGGTTTACTATTAAAAGCACTGTACTAAAGAATGAATCAATTCATTAATAGGCCTGGATTGTGTAATATAGTTTAAACGGTTTACTATTAAAAGCACTGTACTAAAGAATGAATCAATTCATTAATAGGCCTGGATTGTGTAATATAGTTTAAACGGTTTACTATTAAAAGCACTGTACTAAAGAATGAATCAATTCATTAATAGGCCTGGATTGTGTAATATAGTTTAAACGGTTTACTATTAAAAGCACTGTACTAAAGAATGAATCAATTCATTAATAGGCCTGGATTGTGTAATATAGTTTAAACGGTTTACTATTACAAGCTTGCCATTCCAAAGCTTGAGTATATATATCACCACAACCTTTCCTCGAAAGGTGGCATGCCAAATACCAATATACATGTGCATAACACCAAATGCTGAAACTCCCTAATGTTCTGGACTCAGGAACAAGCTTTAACATGGGTCCAGAAGGGGGGGGGGTTAAATAGTTGGTAATGCCAGCATTCGACATTCTGACTGTTGACATGTGGGATTTGCATAGCTGGACTCGACCTTCAGAACGGAGAATGTTTCATGGTAAACCAGTCTATATATTTTGCATTTTAGTAATATATTTTTGCACTATCTTCTCTACAGTCTCTAGCAACTGCAAACAGGTTGACATTTGTCTGATGTTCAGCATCCATATTCATTGTTGCATATTACTGTTATACAGTCTTCTCTACAAGATTGGACTGTGGTGGATTACAGCATTTAGTTAAAAACTGTTACTTTAGCAGTTAGTGCAGAGGACTAAAGATCTAATTTGTTAGGGGTGCTTTCTGTGGTTAGGGTGCAAAGTTTTAATCTTTCTTCCTTCATTTATCTACTGTGTGACATTGAGCAAGTCACCTGACCAAGCAGTGCTTTGCAGTAATTGGTTATTTGGACTAGGCTCCTTAACGGTCTCCAGGATTGCACGCCTAGTAACTATGGACCTCTTGTCATTGTTTGCCAGTCATTCCCTATTACATAGCAGATCTAGTTCAGGAAATGTTACAGCAATATCATTAGCATACCAATGTTTTAATCTAACACTAGTAATTTATTCTTCAAGGGCAGCAGGCACTGCATTTGTAGGTGAAGCACTAAAATGCAACATTGTTTGCCAGCAGCAACCTCTGCATTAGTAATAGTTCTCTTTAATGGAGAATTATTCAGATGACTTTTACTTCTACAGAGATTATGTATTTTGACTTAGCATATGTTATCAGTTGGGCAATAGTTCTTATGTTCTTATAAGTGCTCTTCTATTTAAACTATGCTACACATGGCTGGATCCTATGTCATGATGCTAGTGATCTTTATACAATTTCATAAAGTTCAGGCAAAGCTACAAGCAAACTACATCCAATCTATTCCTTCATAACAATAAGGAATGTACATAGTCAAGAAAGTGGCTAGAACTGTTAGTAGGGGGTACGGGGCTGTCTGTGATTGAAAGGAGCTTATGCTGTTGTCATCTGGTAATTTTTAAACAGTCTTTACTCTCATTCGCAGGATTAGTGTGCATGTGTGGATTAAGATGGACTATGTTGATGGAGAAGTACAGAGAAGGTCAGAAGGAATTGCATTGTGTTTTTGTAGACTTAGAGAAAGCATATGACAGGGTGCCTAGAGAGGAGTTGTGGTATTGTATGAGGAAGTCAGGAGTGTCAGAGAAGTATGTAAGAGTGGTACAGGATATGTACGAGGGTAGTGTGACAGCAGTGAGGTCTGCGTTGGGAGTGATGGATGCATTTAAGGTGGAGGTGGGGTTACATCAAGGATCAGCTCTGAGCCCTTTCTTATTTGCAATGGTGATGGACAGGTTGACAGGCGAGATCAGACAGGAGTCCCCATGGACTATGATGTTTGCAGATGACATTGTGATCGGTAGTGAGAGTAGGGAACAGGTGGAGGAGACCCTGGAGAGATGGAGATATGCTCTAGAGAGAAGAGGAATGAAGGTCAGCAGGACTAAGATAGAATATATGTGTGTGAATGAGAGGGAGGATAGAGGAATGGTGAGGATGCAAGGAGTAGAGGTGGCGAAGGTGGATGAGTTTAAATACTTGGGGTCAATAGTTCAGAGGAATGGTGAGTGTGGAAGAGAGGGAAGGCAGAATGGAGTGGGTGGAGAAGTGTCAGGAGTGATTTGTGACAGACGAATACCTGTAAGAGTGAAAGGGAAGGTCTACAAGAGGGTAGTGAGACCAGCTATTTTATATGGGTTGGAGACAGTGGCATTGACAAAAAGGCAGGAGTTTGAGCTGGATGTGGCAGAGTTAAAGTTGTTAAGATTTGCACTGGGTGTGACGAGGGTGGACAGGATTAGGAATAATTATATTAGAGGGTCAGCCCAGGTTGGAAGGTTTGGAGACAAAGCCAGAGAGGCAAGATTACGTTGGTTTGGACATGTGCTGAGAAGGGATGCTGAGTATATTGGGAAAAAGATGCTAAGGATAAAGCTACCAGGTAACAGGAAAAGAGGAAGGCCTAAGATAAGGTTTATGGACGTGGTGAGAGAGGACATGCAGGTGGTTGGTGTGACAGAGCAAGATGCAGAGGACAGGAAGAAATGGAAACAGGTGATCCGCTGTGGCGACCCCTAACGGGAACAACCGAAAAAAGATGATGACTTTGGATACTATGTGTTTGTGGGAAGGATGTAGTCAACAATGCAACTATAATTACTGGATTTGGGGGATGTCTGTGGATAAAAATGAGTGACCCTGCTGAGGTGATAAAGTTAAAGCCATTAGTCAGTCTTTGCAGGATGAGTGAGCATTTGTATAAAACAAATTGGAATACCTTACTGTGGCCATTGTTTTTCTCAATCACACATGTGATGGGTTCACAGTTGATAAAGTGGCCATAATTCTTGCTTATGGGTTTTAGTGGACTGTAATGAAAGCAGTTTTGAGTGGCCTTTTACAGTTGAAATATTCTAAAATGCATGCATTTGTCATTTGGTTCATACATTTTATTTCACTGTGCTTGCTGGAAAAATGTTCAAAACTACAAATTTAAAATGCACTCAACAAAAATTGCTATATTAAAAAAGAAATATAATTTAAAATAATGGTGAAGGTGAATCAAACAATAACACGCATTTCTGCATGGTCCTAAAAATTGTGTGTGTGAAGGGACTATGGGTTGAAAATGGTCCGAGATCCAAGGTCCGCTGAATCTACCACTGGCCAGATGCATTTTCAGTGAATGTGAGCTTTAAGGAAAGAGAAATTTACTGTTGCTCCTGCTAAGTCTGTTTTAAGTATGAGAATGTTTCTGTTTTGTTTAGCAAATTGCCATCAGTGTTTGTGCGATAAAATTTGAAATAAAGTTTTAAATTATATTAAAATCTCTGTAATTATTGCACACTGACAGGTTCGAGAATTGTCTATGGCAGGTAATTGGGGAGCAAAAGCCAAGTACTGGGACATCTGAATGGCTTGGGGAGGGGTCTATTAGCCTGCATAGGGCTCCATTTGACCATGATCTGGCTCTGAATATCACTTGCATGTGCATATAAACTGAGTCTTTCCAGCTGCAGTAGGACAGTAGGATCTGTGTTTGGACACAATATTAGTTTAGCACAGCAGTATGAATACACTATTAACTGCTGCTGTGCTCTTTCCACAGAAGTAACATGCACAGGTCACACCATGTACCTGTAACATTTTACTGTTATGGATGGACCAAATAATGAAAGATATAAAGAGTATATGTAGCCACATTCATCAGAAATTGCTTAAGACTGAACAATAGATACAGGATATCAGATCGCATGATGTACATTTTGATGTCAGATACAGGCCTGCAGTGGCAAATCTCTTAAAGCTAAATATCAATATCTGTATTTATTTATCTATCTATCTACATTATTGCATCAATCTTATTCAAAAGTGAAAACTTCCCAAAATTAATAGTGGAATAGAAAATATGCATAATATTTGTAACTCTTAATAAAAATAGTTGTGTAAAATCTTACCATAGCCATGGATGACCTTCTATTCTATGTTGCATTATTCCAAACTGTTGGGTTATCCTCTACTTGCTACCAGAATGTATGGCCAGTATACAAAAGCTTGTAATCACTGCTGGGTACGTGGGATGTCTGATGTTGGTCCAGGGAATGTGGGCCATAAAATTGATGTCTGCATGTACCTGTCCTCAGAACTGAGTGCCCCAGACAGACCCCAGTCCCAGGATAGCTGTAAAGGTTCTGTGTCATCCAAGAAGAAACCATCCAGATGGAAATAAGGGGTAAGGTGAGAGAGAATGAATACTGCATCAAGAAAGAGTATGACATCTATGGTTATGGCAAGATCTTACACAACTATTCTATGTCCTTCTATTCTCATGTTGCAGTTTTCTAACTGTTAGGTGAGTGCCAAAGCTCACAGGGAAGAAAAGGGAGGAGGTATGGAATTGTTCTCCATGAGGCCATGCAAGATTGCCCCAGCAAAACCTCTGGATCCGGAGATGTGACCATGTAGCTGCCTCTAGAATGGAAACAGTGTCCAGTGCTTTGAAGAAGGCCCCAGAGGAAGCCATGGTTCTAGTGGAGTGGGCATTGATTTTTGAATCGAGTTGTTTCCCATATGTAACAAGTAGCAAAAGGGCATAGCCTTGGAAATCCAAACAGAAATGGTCTGTTTTGTCACCACCTTTCTCAGAGCCCTTGGGTGGAAGGAGAGAAATAGTTGCTCTGATTTCCTTATGTACTTAGTCTTGTCAAGGTAAAATCTAAGTTGTCTTTCAACATAAAGGGAATGTAAGACTGTCTCACTGTCATTTTGGGGGTGAGGGAAAAAGATAGGCAGGTGAATACCCTGATTTAAAAATATTTCATTGACCAACTTGGGCATAAAGGAGGGATTGGTCCTCAGGGTCACTCTATCCTTGTGGAAGATGAGGATGGCAGGGGTTGCCATGAGGGGCTGGAGTTCTGACATTCTTCTGGCTGATGTCAGGGCCACAAGGAGTACAGTTTTCCAGGTGCAATGCTTCAGAGATGCCTTAGATGCTGGTTCAAAGATGGCAACAGTGAGTTTCTCTAGAATTTAACTCAGATCCCATGGAGGTGGGACCAGCCTCCTGGGGGGGGGGGGGGTCTGAGGTGTAATACTCCCTTAAGGAATAGCTTTGGAGGGAGACAAGAAGCTAGAGGGGGATCAAGAGGCACACAGGCCGAGATGGCAGCGAGGTGTGCTTTAACAGAGGAATATGACAATCCTGCTTGCACTAGCTCACACAGATAGGACCGCACTAAGGGGACCTCACTTTGAAATGGGTCTTTCTGTCTTTACAGACACCACATGGAGAACCTCTTCCATTCAGACAAATAAGATCTCCTAGTATTAGGCTTTCTGGCCTCCTGCAGGACAGTTAGCATGTCCTCAGTGTAAAGGTGCCTAGAAGGGATCAAAATTCTATTACCCACAGGGTCAGGTTCAGAGATTCCAGGTGGGGTGGATTATTGATCCCTTGTCCTGTGTGAGAAGGTCCACTCTGTGAGTTAACTTGTGTTGATTGCCCCTAGCTAAATGCAGAATGAGGGGGAACCAATGCTGTCTTGGTCAAAAGGGAGTCACCAGCAAAATTCTTGGTTTGTCCTGCTGGATCTTCAGCAGGACTTTTTGAAGTAATGGAAAGAGGGGGATACATATAGAAATATCCACTTACCTGAGATTGAGAAGGCATCCATTGTCATTGCTAAGGGACAGGGTAGCCTGTGCAAAACAGTGGAATTCTCTAGTCAAAGGGGAGGTAAACAGATCTATCTGTGGTGTGCCCCACTTGTGGACAATGTGAAGCATCCATTCATGGACCTGTTCAAGGTGTCTGCCTGAATGTTCTGAGCTGAAGGGATATAAACTGCCTGCAGGGACACTCTGTGTTGGGCTGCCAGGTCCCAGACCCGGAGAGCAAGTTTGCAGAGCAAATGGGATTTGGTTCTGCCCTGTTTGTTCACATACCACAGAACTGTAATGTTGTCTGTGAACAATTTTCAGGGGTCCTTGTTTTAGGGCATGAAGGAAGGGTGTCAGGGCAAATAGGATTGCTGTTATCTCCCTGATGTTGATGTGCTCCCACCTGAGGGTGAGAGTCCAGTTACCCTGCACTTTCAGGATGCCTAAATTAGCCCCCCAGCCTGATCTGAGGCATCTATGTACATGTCCTGGATTGGTGTAAGGGGTTGAAATGGCAGTCCTGGGTTGAGCACAACCTGGTTTAACCACCACAGAATCTCCTTCCTGAGGTAAGGAAGGAAGTGGATGGGGAAGTCCAAGGGGTGTGAATGTTGAGTCCATATGGACTTCAGGTACCATTACAGTTTTCTCATATAGAGTCTTGCCAGAGGCAGCATGGGTATAGTGAAATACATATGACCCAGTAGTCAGATATTTTCTGGCTGTTAAGGCAGTGGCTTTGAGATCAGATATTGCCTGAATGTTTCCACTTTTTGGGGTGGAAGGAATGCCCTCATTACATCTGTCCTTATCCTGCACCCTAGAAAAACTTGTTCCTGGGAAGGACTCAGGTTGGACTTGAGAAAGTTTATGTTGAATCCCAGGGCCTGCAGGAGTGAAATGACCTTGTGGAGTTGGTCCTATAGGGATCTGGAGCATTCTACCTGAATCAGGAGATTGTTCAGGTATGAAAAAAGTGGAGTCCATTGGACCCTGCAATAAGCAACCACTGGAGCCAGACACTTAGTGAAGACCTTTGGAGCAGTAGAAAGCCCAAAAGGCATGGCCAAGAACTGAAAATGTGAGGAACCCATCGCAAAGCACAAATTTGTTCAATATTTGGGTCTTACAGGGATGTGAAGGCAGGTGTCTTTTATGTCCAAGGTGGCTAGAAATCCCTGAGGTATCAATAAAGGAAAAAGGGTCTGAAGGGTAAGTATACAAAAGAAAAAGGTGAGGTGAGAGAGATCCAGTAAAGGTCTCTAGGGCCAACTTCCTGGGGACTAGGAATAGTCTTGAATAGAACCTCTTTCCTTTTTTTGCCCGAGGAGCCGGTTGTATGGTTCCTTGTGAAAGGAGACTGTCTATGACTGAATGAAAAAGAGGGAGTTAGTCTTTGGGTGGTTGGGGATTCCCTGTGGGAGAAGGGGGAATGATCCAGGGCATAAAATAACCTCTCTGATGGGAAGTACCCACTTATCTGAGGTAATGTTTTCCCAAAGTGGAAGACAGTGAGAGAGCTTTAGAGATGGGGATGGAGTCTGTAGGTGGGGACAGTGAAGGCAGGTAGTCACAGGCTACCTGTTCTGTCCTGACATGGAGTTTTCTGGGCAGATGTTTGAGCAGGCATAGAAGGTGTCTGCTGTTTGTTTGTGCTTTTTCTGCCCCCTAGCATGGGTAACTGGTGCAGAGTGCTTCCTAATGAATGAAGTCTTTGAGGGATAGTTCCTGTGAAAATTTGGGTATAGGGGAGATGAAGAGGTGTTTAGGGTCTTGTAGTTCCTTCCCTCTCAGCTGAAGGGCCTTAAATAGCTTAGCCACTTTGGATCCAAAAAGAGCAGATTTATCCAGGGGTGCATCCAGTAATTTGGCCCTAATATTGTCTGGTAAGGATTGTAGCCTTAATCAAGAGTATCTTCTTAGGACTGAAGCTGAGGCAGCTGGTCTGACAGAGGCTTCTGCAGCATCATAGCTGCAGCAAATAGAATGCATGGTGACTTGGGAAGACAGGGAAACACGACTGTAAATTTGAGCCTTGGAAGGGGAGTCAGGAAGGTCAGCTAACAGCTTGGAGACCTGAGTCAAAAGCGCCAAGGCATATTTGGACATATGCATCTGGTAATTTACTGCCCTGAATGCCAGGGTAGAAGAAGTGTATACCTTCTTACCAAGGTGCTCCATGGCCTTACTGTCCATTTCAGAGGGAAGGACTGAGGTAGATGGAAGTAATTTGGATGGCTTGTCTGCAGAAACTGAGACAGTGGCAGCTACAGGGCATTTGACCAAAATTGTTGCCCAATCAGGGACCTTGTAGAATCTGTTAGGCTGCCTGGAGGCAGGTGGTTGAGAATCAGGGTTATGTGAGGCAGCATTGAAAGCATTCAAGAAGGCAGGTAACACTGGAGGAATTGCAGAAGGACCGGGTTATCCACCTGCAGAAGCTCATAGTATCTTTTTTGGGCCTCTGACATTTCTGAGGAATACCACTTAAAATGTAGAGATTGTCTCCCCAAAGGTGAGGTTCTCTCCTGGTGAGTCAGCCTCAGCAGATTCTTCCTCTGGAGAAGTATATCCAAGAGGAGAAGGCATCTGAAAGACACAAGAGAGGAGTCTGAAGAATCCTCCATTTCAGGTTGTATAATTTCCTCAGGCTGAGGCCTGGGACTGATAGGAGAAGGACCAGTCACTGTGGAATTAGGCATGGCAGGCTTTAGGGCCATAAAGGCATTAAATTGGCTCTGTGAAAAATGTTGCCAATTGGGATGCTTTGTTTTGTGTTTCTTTTTGAGTGAAGGCCTAGAAGGTGTAGGCACTAAGGAAGGGTTAGTATCTGAGGAAGGCCTAGATTCAGTTTGCTGGGAAGCAGTGGATGTACCTGTCTGGGCAGCCATAAGAACCTGAGGTTCCCCCTCGCCATCAGCAGGCTAAGTCTGAAAGCCCTCCTCGGATGTGCCTTCTGCCCTAGGTTCAGTGGCCTCCCGAGGGGTATCCACAATCCCTGTTTCAGCAGACTCCAAACATCAACCACAAGAGGGACATCTGATAGAGGTGGGGCAGCAGTAGGAACTTTGGGCTTGAAAACCTTTGCTTTCTTTCTGGGTGGTTCTATGGGCTGACTGGATGATTCTTCCATCCCCAACACTAACTGTTTAAGACTCTGATTTCCTAAGTAAATCTTTAAGACATGCAAGGCATTTGCATAGTGTCTTAGGTACAAAGGCCTGACAGATATCGCAAATAAGATGGTCATGCATAAGCCCTAGATAGAAGAGGCAAAGTTCGTTGGTGTCCTTATGGGGATTTGATGATTGCAACTGCAATTTCCCCTTTTTGGATGACATGTAACCTAAACAGGCATACACTGACAAAAGGCATGAAAAACAGCCCTGATGGGGTACTTATCTTTTAGAATTTGAAGATCTGATGGCGACGATAGCAGAAACACTGATGTTTGACCGGCGGCAGAGAAGTTCTGAGGGCAGGTATGTGCAGATGTCACTTTTATGGCCCACGTTCCCTGGACCAGTGTAAGACGTCCTGCGTACCTAACAATGACTACAAGCTTTTGTATACTGACCGGATGTTTGGGTAGCAAGCAAAGGATAACTCAACAGCTGGAATACTGCAACATGAGAATAGAAGGACATCAGATATTTAACTTTCTGCCATTTTTCATTTTAGGATATTGCTTTAGCAAGTGATCTTTTCACTTTTCTGAGCATATTAAAGTCAAAACATTTCAAATGTTTTTCATTTGTTTCAGATTCTTACAATAGCAGTGAATTCAATAAATGTTATTCCAATGCAATTACTACTTTCCAGTGCTTGGCTCTTTGTAAGTATCTAGCTGGCTTTCTGTGTCATCTTCCTAACTTGGAAGGTCTTCAGTTTGCACTTCTAATTCTGACTTATAAGAAACTGCTATGAGTAAGTTCCCACCAGGTAATCTGTGAGAATGTTTTGAACCCAGGAGAACAGTGTTCTAGTGGATTCCAAAGAATTTTTCCTCAGTTATATTACATATGTTGAAGGTATGATGCGAAAGAAATATGTAACTGGGAACATATTTTTGGGAGTGTAGTGAGTTTGCAGATTTTAAACATTTCCTGTCGACTTCTCTTTCAGACATGCTGATTAAGCAGATCGGTGTAACTAATGAAATGATTTTTTGAGCTGCGATACAGAATAGGAATTGCCTAGACTCAGTAAGGCCTTGCTGAATTTAAGTCCGGTGGCTGCCATAATACCAATTACTAGAAAATTGCTCTACATCTATGCTAAACCTTCCTACCTCCCACCTACATGATGGCATTCTGCTTCCTGAGGCATTAGTAAAGCCAAGAACCCAGTATTTTACATCCTGATTCCACCTGCCACAATATGCAACAGCTTGAAGCACAAGCCATTATATGAAGTATCCCAGCAAGCTTCTACAGGCCTCTAAACTAAGTTAATGCCAAGGACCCAGTATTTGTCATCCTAACTCCACCTGCCACAATATAAAACAGCCTGAAGCACAAGCCATTACATCAAGTAAAGGACCATAGAAAGCTTCTACAGGCCTAAGTTAATGTATGTTAAAGTTTATTCAGCTGCAGTAGAGCTTAAAACTCTATTCCATCTCTTAGCTGATTTGCACAACCCTTACTGCCCCCAACTAACAGGAATTTAAAAATAATTATCTATTTACTTCCAACATCTAACCACCTCCCTCTATCCCCTACTCTCCCACCCACACTACCTCCCAAACTACAATTAACATAGACTTTAGAATCATATTGTTTCACTACTTTCCCCACCCCCTTCTTGCAGTCTTAAACCACCTGAAAACCCTCCATTCAGTTTCAGCCATAAGACTCCTTACAAAGTCCATTCAGCTTCAACAACAATACTCCATACAAAGTCACTTACAGGCACAGACCTTTGCAATTTCCCACCTATTGTATGTTTAAACTGTCTCAGAAACCCAGTAATATACTTAACTGATTGTTTTCTTAGCTTTTCAAACATAGGTTCATAGGCTCATAGGTTCATACTAGGCTATCTGCCCTAGGGCATTTATAAGCCTAGCCAGAGTGTGTTTGGCTTTCGCCACCCATTTTAAATTAATTTTGCTATGCCTTTTTTTGAGGTTAGTATACTGTGCCTCTGTCTAACAGTGACACAGTAGTGATAGCCGGGGTAAACCTATGATCTCCCATCCACTCATCAAGATTCCTCTTGAAGAGAGTCAATGTGGGACTCTGCCTAACCTGGACTGGGATTTTATTCCAGAGTGAAGGGAGCCTCTGGGTTATGAATCTGTCCCTCCAGCATGTCCTATTTATTTCAGTGCTGAGGTTCAAGTCTCTCGAGCACGTAGCTCGATGGGATTTGGATTTTCTGAGGTGCAGCATGTCCATTAATTCCGGGTTGGACATGGCTTTATACGTCAGGCACAGATCGCCTCTGAGCAGGCGGTATGCCACTGAGTAGAGCTGGAGTTTCTTTAACCGGGCAGCATATGGCATCTGTTTGAGCCCTTTGATCCTCTTGGTGAGGTACTTTTGGGGTCTTTCCAGTTGCTGCAGGTGTCTGGTAAGGTACATCCCAAAATGGGGCATTGTACTCAATTATGGGCCTGATGAGGGATGAGTAAAGAGGTACGACGACCTCCCCTGATCTAGATGTGAATCCCTTCATGATTAGGTGGGCTATATAAAATGTTTTTCTAACCACTTTGGCCACGTGGTTGTCAAATGAGAGATTGCTATCAACTTGGGTCCCCAGGTCCCTAATGACTTCTTCTGTACTTAATGGATTACCACCTATGTGGTAATTTGTGGGCACTTTGTTTTTGCCAAAGGGGATGACTATACACTTTTTGACATTTAGCTTGAGGCCATGGCTCTGGCACCAGTTGTCTGTTTCTATGAGGCCCTTTTGGAGGATGCTTGTGTCGGCTGGAGAGTTGATTATGGCGCCCAGTTTGCAGTCATCTGCGAACTTGGTCAGCCATAGTCCTTCCGTGTTGGCCTGTACCACCGAGAAATATATACCGAACAAGAGAGGTCCCAGGACTGAGCCTTGTGGGACGCCACTTGTAACTGGTTTGGAGTCTGACATGGCTCCAGCAATTCTAACCATGTGGGTTCTGTCCTTGAGCCAGTTTGCAACCCATCTAGTGACATAGGGGTTTATATTTAAGCTGGTGAGCTTATCTATAATGCCCGAGTGGGGTATTGTATCGAAGGCTTTTGCAAGGTCCAGGTAAGCTGTGTGGACCACCTTCCCCTCGTCAATGGCCTTGGTGACTGTTTCAAAGAAATCGACCAGGTTTAAGAGGCAGGATCTGCCCTTAACAAAGCCAAACTGGGTAGGATCCAGCGTCTGTAGGTCCCCAATATCTTTATTTATGAGGTCCATGATGATCCTTTCCATAGCTTTGCAGACCAAGCTAGTCAGGCTTATGGGGCGATAGTTTCCAGGATCCGTTGAGGCACCACCTTTGTGGAGAGGGACCACTGTTGCTGTCGCCACTCTTTGGGTACATATCCTGTAGTATGGCTAAGATTGAACAGTAGTTTTATGTTTGGGTTTAGCTCTTCTTGGAGTTCATGTAGGGCGCAGCCTGGGACACCATCTGGTCCCATTGATGCTGTGTTTTTTGCTTTGGAGAGGGCGGCTCTTACCTGAGCATCTGAGATGTCAGGGGCAGAACTCTGTTGGGATAGATATTTGCCCTTTTGGTGGGGAGAGGGGGAGAAGTTTGCACTGAACCTGTCAGCTAGGATGTTGGCAATGTCTGTGGGCTCGGTGTATTTTTTGTCATTTTGGACTAATTCTGAGCATATCTGGGAATTCCCACCCAGGTTCCTAACATAACTAAAGAAAGCCTTGTGATTATCCTTAGTGTCCTGTGCAATTTTTCTCTCGAAGCTGGCCTTAGACGATTTTATGAGTGCCCGTAGTTTTTTGCTAATACTGATCAGAGATGCCTTCCCTTTTTGGGATTTTGCTCTATCATGTAGTAGCTTCCTCCATCTATTGTATAGTTTGTTTATGGCTGGAGTCCACCAGACAGGACGTCTGCCTTTGGAGGATTTGGTCTTGGTTTTATTTGGGATTGCATGATCCATGCATTCCTGAAAGTGTTCATAGAATGCGTTTATAAAGGATTCTGCAGTCTGGGCCATATTTTCCACAGGCCCGGGGGCTTTGAAGGATTTCGCCTCAGTTTTGAGGCGTGTGAAATTTGCTTTAGAGAAGTTTTTCACTGTGGTTTTCTGGGCAGGGGGTGGGGTTGGGATGTGAATATCCAGTGAGATTAGTTTATGGTCTGATCTTACCAGTGAGAGATACACTTCTGGTCTGGAGCATAGTGTCCCCATGTTGGTGATGATCAGGTCCAGTATGTTTTCCCCTCTTGTGGGAGTGGTAACAAGTTGTTCCATAGCATTTGAGTTTATAAATTCTAGGAAGCTTTGGGCTAGGGTGTTGGAGCTAGAGTAATGCTCCCAGTCTATGTTTGGGTAGTTGAAGTCGCCCAATATAATGGTGTTTGGAGAGACCTTCATATTTTCCAGTATTCTCAGGAAGGCCAAGTGGGGTTCCTGGGTTTGGGAGGGTGGTCTGTAGCAGGCTATAAACTGGAAGGCAGTTTTACCCACAGTTATTTGCACATGGATAGTCTCTGATGCTTCGTGCTGTGCCACCAACCTGGAGGTGTGGGTATCTTTGACGAATATTGATACTCCCCCTCCTTTTGTGGTTCGGTCCAAGTTTTGGAGCCGAAAAGCATGGTATGAGGTATAACCTGGTAGTGCTGGGGTGATCTCGGGAGCCTTGAACCAGGTTTCTGTTACTACACAGAAATCGAAGTTCTCCATGCTAAGGAGAGTTTCGAGTGCGTGCATCTTGAGGTTTAGAATTCTGGCATTGAGTAGCATTACTCTTAGTTTCTTATCCCTTGTAATACCTATGGAGGTGGGTTTGTCTTTTGAGCCTTGCCTAAAAAAGGCACTATGGGGGTAGCAAGAGCCTTTGCCAATATCCGAAAGCCCAGGGGTGACAGGTGCAAGCCGTCCCTAGCGAAGCATCGTGGCTTGTCGAGCATATCATCCCAGGCTGACAGGCATTGGATCCCTTTGAATGACACCAACACTTAAGCCAATTGTTGAAATTGATCATCTTGTCTTCATATTGTGGCATCATTCTTGGTGAGGGTAAGATGCTACTCAAGGTCAGGGTCATACCGGCCTGGGCTACATGCTCAGAGAGCTCCTCTATGTCTCTTTTCATGTAGTCCAGGGAGGTATGTCTCAGGTCATTCACACCAGCATGGACAATGACTGAGTCATATTTGTACTTGCCTTGGGTGACCTGAGTGCTTGTGTTATGTGGCGGATCCTAGCCCGACAGGCAGCTCACCGTGACCTTCTCCTTGTTCAGCCTGGTGGCGGGGCGTCAGTGTGCCTGAAGATAGAGTCACCTATTACAAGTGTATCAGGTGTGTTGTTTAGCCTTAAGGGCTGTGACTGTTCGACACACTGGCTTTGTGAGCTATGTGTTGCACGTGTTTTGTTTTGGGGTAGCGGTTGCTTGGGTGTCTGCTTTGGAGGTCTCTGCTGCTTAGGCAGATTTTATTTAGAGCCTCCAGTATGTTTTGTGTGTTTATGTGTTTGGTTTGTTGTCATGGTAGGTCTATGTGAGACTGGAATTGTAGTGAGTGTGGTTTCCTTCTCCTCCTGACTGGTTACGCCAGTACTAGGTTGAGAGAGCTTAGCCTCCAGTTTGGCTATGGTTGCATCTCTCACATGTGTTGGAATTTGTTGGGAGGAGGAGAGGGTTGTCTGTGTACATGAGGCAGTTGTAACATTGCCTCAAGATTCCCAGATTCACCAGCTGGACCGGAGAGGAGATTGGCAACTGACCTTTGGACATGCTAGAATAGTATTGGGAATTCCTTTATAATTGAAAAAAGGGCCAATGGGGAACAAGGTACTCAAGGGGAGTTTGTGAGGGTGTAGTGCTTTTAATTTTTTAGAGCTGACTTATATAATTGCTTTAGTGAGCAAGTGCCAGGTAGCTTAAATGCAATGTGCTACAGGTAACCTAAATGCAAAAATGACAAACAGTAACTTTCTTTCAAGTGAGACAAGGAAATAAGTACAGTAAGCAATGCAGATATCACTAGGGATCCACAGAAGTGCTAAAAGGCCACGTTTTAGGTGGAATTAGCGTTTCAGGGAAATAAACAAACAACAAGCATACAAATAAAGCTAGATTCAGCAGGCCTGGATCTAGTCTATGCTACAGCAAACAAGGTGTACCAATTTCAGTAAGAAACAGTTAGAATATGCAGGCACTATAAGCCTCTAACCAGAAACTCCCTGCTCAGAAGGGCAGAGTCCAGCCTCTCCTCCCACAAGAGTGCAGACCGCAATCCTTCTTAACGTAAAATAACTGGCCTGAAGCCCAAGTGCTTAAACCAGAACTAATACACTTTTAGAATAACAGACACTGAGCTCTCAATCAGCAGTTCCCAACTTAGAAGGATGTAAGCTACCTGTCCTGTCACCACAGTACAGGCCACAAACCTTCCTAATGTAAAACAACCGGTCTGAAGCCCAAGTGCTTAATCCAAAAGACTTAGAAATGATAGCTACACTTTAATCAAGTTACTACCAGCAGTAATAAATACAACTGAATACTTTAAAGAATGCCTGGATTAGTGCTCAAGTTATACAAACAAAGCTAGATTCAGCAGGCCTGGATCTAGTCTATGCTACAACAAACGAGGTGTACCAATTTCAGTAAGAAGCAGTTCAAATATGCAGGCACTATAAGCTTTAACCAGAAATTCCCAGCTCAGAAGGACAGAGTCCAGCCTCTCCTTCCACAAGAGTGCAGAACACGAACCCTCTTAATGTAAAATAACTGGCCTCAAGCCCAAGTGCTTAAACCAGAATTAATACACTTTTAGAATAACAGACACTGAGCCCTCAGTCAGCAGTTCCCAACTTAGAAGGATGTAAGCTACCTGTTCTGCCACTACAGTGCAGACCACAAACCTTCCTAATGTAAAACTGGTCTGAAGCCCAGGTGCTTAAACTAAAAGGCTTACAATGAGCTACACCAACATTCGAGGTTATACATTGAGTTACACCAGCATTCGAGGTTCTGGCTCATCCCACTCTGCTCCCCTACCCTACCACCATTCCCACACACCCCTGCTTTTCCTAGCTTTATACCTACCATTACTCCACCCCCTAAAGCTTGTTATCCAATCACAAATACTCCCACCTCCATACATCCAATTTAACACCAAAACCCCATCCATTACTACATTAGCTCCACTTCAAAACTTAATAATTTGCTCCCTACTGCCCATTCCACTACCCCTGCCTTCTAGAACTCAAATTAAACCATGTCACTAAAATGTTCTCCCTTCTCTCTAACCTGCTTCTACCATTATATATCAGTCTCATAATTCACATCACCTCATTAAACTATTCTCCAACCCCAGCAACATTTACATACTCTACTCTTGCTCTACATCATGACAACCCCACAGAAAGCTTTAGTAACATATCAGCCAGCCTAATTCAATATCACATTATGCATCTCTCAAAACTCAAAATTTTTCTTGACAGCATCACTCTTAAATATAACGTTCACATAATATTCAGCAATAATAAACCTACCTTGTACCTCAAACATCACTTCTCCAAGCATCACATTCTATCCCTGTGTTGAAACATCCACCCCAACCCAGGGCCACCAACTACAGCTTCCTCTGCTAAAAGCCTAAACCCTAAAAATATTCTTCTAGCAATCCTAAACACACATAGTATCTGTAACAAAACCACATAGTTTTATGCTTGGTTAAGTGAATATAGCCAAGATATTCTAGTAATCACCAAAACTTGGCTAAAACCTCATATCCATGTTACTGAAATAACACTTCCAGGCTATGATATACTTAGAAAAGACAGAACCAACAAAAAGGTGATGGGGTAGCCTTAGTCTATCCTAACACCATCACAATCTCACCTTTCCTCTAAAGAAACACCAACTTTCAACAATGGTAAATTTCTAATCGGAACCTTACAAAGTAACAAAACAAATATGCATTGTTAGACTATATATATATATATATATATATATATATATACCCCCCCCCCGGGCAAAACATCCAAACTATGGAAGATATCCTCTCCTGGATATCAGAAAACATCAGTAATAAAACTATAATTATGGGAGATATCAATATCAACTGGCAAGATCTGATGATTGACTCTGCTACTAATATGATAAACCTCTTTGGTTATACCCAGCTCGTTACCAATGCCACCTGTATACATAACAGCAATACCCTAGGTGCAACTCTTGACTTGATACTAGTTTCTAATCCTGACAAATACTCTAATCCCTACAATCTACCCAATACTCTTAGTAACCACCTACTCATATTCATATATAGATCCACACCACAAATTACAAGAAGTCACACATACAAAACCACCAGAAATATCAAGAATGTTGACCAACAAAGGTTTAACAAAATCTTAAAACACACTAACTGGAATCCACTTAAAATATTACTACAATTAGAAGATGCCCTTGAATACCTCAACAATGTATTTATAAATACTCTTGACAACCTAGCCCCCTCTACACCAAAAGAATAAAAACTAACCATGCTCCCTGGCTAACAAAAAATAACAAACAGCATTTACAAGATAGAGATAAAGCCTGGAAGGAATGGCACAATAACAAATCGGATGCTAACCTAATCAAATATAAACAGTTACTAAACAAAACAAAAAAGCTAGTAAACTTAGACAAAAAGAATACTTTTCCAACCAATTCGCAAACCACAAAAACATCCCAAAACAATTTTGGAAATAAATTTCAAACCTCCTTACCCTAGGCTCTAAACACACTCCATCACCACAACTTGACAAAACTCCCTCAGAGATAGCCAACCTTTTTAACTCTCATTTTATCAATGGCATAAGCAAACTGTTAACAAAACCTACTGCTGCAACTACCCCAATTCACATCTCTGATCCTCCTCCACCCTTATCTCATGACTCCTGCACAAACAAAAAAAATCCTTCACCTCCTCAACAAACTAGTATTGCATTGTCTCTCCCCTTTTCTCTTAAACCTTTCCTTCCCTCTCTCATTTAAACACTACTTCAAAAACTAAAACTAAACGCGTGCTCCCTCTCCTCTGACAGCCCCCTCGAGTATTTAAAAGGTGCTATAGAAGCCATAGGATATCCCGTCAGCATTCTTATAAATTGCTCCATAGCACAGTCCAATGTCCCTGACCTCCGGGAAAAACTGGTCGTCACCCCTTGACATAAAGGGGGCAACTCCAATGAACTATCAAGTTATCAAACAATCTCCATCCTCTCTCCAAACTCCTGGAAAAATGCATACACAGCCAAGTGCTTCACCATCTTATCCAAAACTAACTACCCCTACCCTTACCCAACATGTTTTTTCCCAATCACACAGCACCGCCACTGCCCTAATCTCCTTCATGGACACTGTGTCCAAATCCATTGACTCTGGGAAGATCACGTCTGTGTTACTACTAGACCTATCAAATGTGTTTGACAGAGTGCCCCAAAACAAACTTTTTCATCAGCTATCCATTGTGGGCTGTACCTCACCATCTCTCCAATGGTTTGCAAGCTACCTATCCAACTGCCAGCAATGCGTTAAATGGCAATATAAACTATCCCAATATCAAACCAACACAACTAGGGTACCACAAGGGTCCATACGTGGACCTTTAGTCTTTAATGTTTTCACCAACCACCTTCACACCTCATCATCCCTTAGCTCCATTATCCAATATGCAGATGACATACCATAATTTCCTCCTCTAATAACATACAACATCTTCAGCAACTCATCCAAACCACCTTCACCTCAATAGAGACATGGCTGAGAGAAGCCCAGCTACTACTACTAAATTCTAAAAAACAAAACTCTTGCTTTTGTCAGCAAAACCAGTCTCATCTGGCTTTAAAATATTCTCTCAGGATAACACAGAAACTGAAATGGTTCTCACAGCTCTGCTACTAGGCATTACCAGAGGCAACAAGCTAACTTTCAGACACCACATCTGCAATAGCATTAAAAATACACATCAGATTAGGAACACTCTATAGACAGAAACGTTTATTGGATAACTCCACCAGAAAAAAACCATTGCCAATACCTATTTGCTTCCCTCTCAGTTATATGCAGCCCCCTTATACACCAATTTACATTCTTCTCTTAAAAAGTAGCTCCAATCCTGCTACCATAAAATTGCCAAATTTGCCACAGGCTACTCCTACAATTCCTATCACTGCCGAGCTCTGAAAGAACTAAACTGGTTCAAACACACACCACCTAAAACTAGTTCAGCTGTCTTCTGCACATAAAATGATATATAAACGTGATAGCTGCCCAGCCCGCAAATTAGTCCTAAAACCCTACATCCCTACCAGACCATGTGCTCTGAGAACAAGCAACTCCTAACCATCTACATGCCAAACAAAAGGGCTGCACAGTGCCTACACTCTCATGCCACTGCCAAGCTCTGGAACTCTGCCAACAGACATTACTTCCACTGAGTGCTTTAACAACTTCAAACACACCCTAAAAACATTTATTTGTAATCAGACCTGCCCTGCTCTTTCCCTAACAGTGGAACTCCATTCACTCCGTAGGGCCTTTCCTTTCTACATCTGGAGATCCCTAGACCATGAATTGCATCCACTAACCATTACCATATCGAACTAAGAAACCTTATGTATTTCTACACCCTTAACTATTCCTAACCACAATTCTTCTAAGCATCTGCTTGCTTCTAATACTCGGACCCTCTGCCTGTCCCTCACTCTTTACCTTAATCCTTAATCTTACCTTTATCTTTATCATTACCTTAATCTTTGCCTGAATCTTAATTAATAATTAATTAATAATAAGAAGGCTGAGGAAAGCAAAGCTCTCTATGGATGGTCTAAATACCTTCTACAGAGGAGTCATCGAGAGCATTATCACCAGCAACTGCACTGTATGGTTCGGTAACAGCACAATGGCTGAAAGGAAGAAGCTGCAAAAACTAATAAGAACAGCGGAAAAGATCGGGGGCGCTAGTCTTCCTACCTTACAGAAGCTCCAAGATCAGGGGTGCTAGTCTTCCTACCTTACAGAAGCTCTAAGATTGTGGGCGCTAGTCTTCCTACCTTACAGAAGCTCTAAGATCGGGGGCGCTAGTCTTCCTACCTTACAGAAGCTCTAAGATCGGGGGCGCTAGTCTTCTTACCTTACAGAAGCTCTAAGATCGGGGGCGCTAGTCTTCCTACCTTACAGAAGCTCTAAGATCGGGGGCACTAGTCTTCCTACCTTACAGAAGCTCTAAGATCGGGGGGCTAGTCTTCCTACCTTACAGAAGCTCTAAGATTGGGGGCGCTAGTCTTCCTACCTTACAGAAGCTCTAAGATCGGGGGCACTAGTCTTCCTACCTTACAGAAGCTCTAAGATCAGGGGCGCTAGTCTTCCTACCTTACAGAAGCTCTAAGATTGGGGGTGCTAGTCTTCCTACCTTACAGAAGCTCTTTGAAATGAGATGTAAAAAGAGGTCCCACAAAATACTGAGTGACACTTCTCGTCCAGCGTGTGGTTGGTTCACTAAACTTGCTTCTGGTAGAAGGTTATGGAGTATCCGTTGCAGGACTCCAGATTCATGAACAGTTTTTACCCTACTTCTATAAGACTAACTAATGCAGATGTAAATCTGGATGTATAAAAACTATAATAGATTGTTACTTTCTCATTCTTTTTCTTTTGTTTTTTCCATACAGTAATTTTATTTAGTTATTGCATACTAAATTAATACATTCTCATTCAAGTGCAACTCCAGTCACTTCCTTATGTGCAATATTACCCAATCTCACCTCTGTGTATAGTGTACTTTTCTTTTCATGTCTTATCTAGTAGTCAGTGTTGTCCAGTATAAATAAATAGTGTACAAGCATGTGTGTCAGTTACTTAAGACATTTAGTTTTGTACTATAGTTATTGTTTGTTCTTTAATACCTATAATATCTGTCTTTTTGTGTTTACTTTCTCCTGTAAAAGAGCTGACACTCAAAATTTCATTTGGGTAGCCCTTGTGTTTCCTAAATGACAATAACATTTCTTTGACTCTTTGAATCCTACCTGACCCCCCCAAAAAAGGTGTAATCTACCACATTACTTTTATTTAGTATTGCCTATCTAGTACATGTTTTATTACTGTATCTACCTCTCTGTACTTATTCAGTATTCATCACTTATTTAATGTTTCAATACTTGTTGTCTTGTTCATGTACAATGTCTTAACTTTTGTGTATCATTTGAAGCTTTTTTTCCCTGGGCCTCTGATGGAAATGGGTTCCTGACCCAGTTGGACTTTCCCAGTAAACAAATGTTAAATAAATAAGTCCAAACTAATCATATTAGAAGTAGTGAATATAATAACAGAGATAAAACAACTGGAAATGGGATCTTTAGAAAAGGGTATGAGGAAATCACATAGGCAAAACTGGGAATTGTGGGAACTGTACATCCCAACTAATGTTTAGGTCTAGGAGGAGGAATGAGCTTTAAGGGAAGGCAGGAGTTGATTGAGCGATGTAATGTCTGACTGACAATGATTAGATAGAAGATTATATGTGATGTATAATGTTTGCAAGTGAAAATATGTCAGTATAGTTTGCTTTCATTTATATAAATGTATAACTGTCTATGTCATAAGAGATAATTAAAGATGTTTCTTGTTTAAAAAAAAGACACCGTTCTGTTGTTAAACAGTTTTCTGTACCAGTCCTGTAGAGCCTGTTTTCTCCCCACTTAGACTAGAATAGAAATGTTCTGTTATAATAGTAGACTATGTGCCAAGGAGCTTTAGTAATGTGTGAGTTACTGAACATGTTCAGTAATTTTCACAACGTAAAGGAATGTATAGTGAAGAAACATTAAAAGATCAGAAATAATCTCTGTAATTAATTACAATGAAATGTGGCATAAGATGTCAAAATCTTCACCCACCCCCATCTCACTTATTCTAAGCCATCTGTAGGGGTGATGCAATGACCTGTATCACCGTGGGGCTTCAGCAGATGAAAGTTACGACCCCGCCTCTCTTATCACTCTTACTTCATCTCAGTCCTTATCTTTGTCAACTGTTCTCGCTCTGCTCTGCTAAGTGCATTGTGGGCACCTCACAGTTGTCTATTTTTAAACCACTTTTACTCGTCTCTTTAGATAATGGTATATATTATATACTTACATGCTATCAAAGGTTTATACTGTGCTTATTTCTTGCATGAACTGTACTTCCTAGAAATGTATGTACTGTTATGTATTATCATTAAGATATGTTTTGTATTTTGTTTTTCTTTTATTTCTATATGCACCTTTAAATTAGTATTGTACATTCTCTTGAGCATTACACCCCAGGCCTTTGCTGAAAAGGGGCTAAAATTTCAGCCAAGTCAGACTATCCCGCTGAAAAAAATGCAAATAAAAAAAATAAATAAACAAAGCAGCAGTATTGCAGGGCTTTCGATATGTTTATGCGTCACCCCTCCTCCTCTCAGCTTGTTCTACATGAGGTATATCTCTGGATGGGGAATGGTTAAAAACAATATTTCATTAGATTCTGATGCATACGTGGCACATAACAAATGGCCTATATAATCTGACATCTTCCTAGAAATGCTTTGTGTCTGAGCATATTGTGAATTCACTGTTTATTCTGTGTGTCCAGCTCTCTCCCACTATGAATCTCTACATCCTCTTATGTCAGAGAATAAAAAAAGCGTATCAATGTTGTGAGCATCATTATCAGTAGAATGCTATGGTATGGCCTCAATGTTTTAGAAACCACAGGTTCTTCAGAAACAGTTTCTCTGTAATTTTTTCTTCCAGTACAAAATCAGTTTTAGTTACCTTTTTGAGTGCTGCCCCATCGTCTTTTTTTTCTTTCTGTATTTTATTTGCCCCTGTGCCTGCTGTTGCTCTTTCCCAATTAGCCCCAGCCCACTCATTGCCCTGTACTGGGACACACAGAGCGGCCTTAGGTCAACTTGTGCCCTAGGCAAAAGGGCTCCACGGCGCCACCTACCACACCATCTGGTGCCCCCATCCTGGTCTACCTACAACAAATAAATACTGGAAAAGCGCCCCTGCTACAGCGGCACCCTAGGCAGCCGCCTAGTTGGCCTATGCCTAAGGCCGGCCACAGTCAGTACAGTACAGTACCCCAGTACTGTACTATACTCAGTACAGTACTGGGGTAAGAGACGTTCCTGAGAGGCCACTGTTCTCACAACAATAAGGGTTGCTTTTGCCCTTAAAACATCTTGGCAAAGTGGACATGTTTAGTAGCTCTAACCCATGTGCGAGGATGATGTCATAACCTCCATCACAGTAGTTCACACCCTCCTGAATCCAGCTCTTTGCTTCTCATGCAAACCTCCATTTTTACTGAATCAGCAGCATTAGCTGACCATTAAGCACCTCGCCTAGTTTCCATCAAGGATGAATTGTGTACTGCTCATGTCCAGTCCCCACTGCCCAGCTCTTCCAGTGCTTGAGCCAGTACTCAAACTAATACTGAGCCATGGTCAGGACTTCATTCCTCTGTGCCACAGAGCCAACCCCCCCACTCGATGTGGTCTCTAAAATCCATTTAACTCCTTCGCAGTCTTATTGTGAAATCAATGCAGAGCAAATATCACTGGGTATATTAACAACAGGCCTTATTTAAGGTGTGTGTGTGTGTGTGTGTGTGTGTGTGTGTGTGTGTGTGTGTGTGTGTGTCTGTGTGAGTCTCTCTGTGTGTCTCTGTGTGTCTGTGTGTCTCTGTGTCTGTGTCTGTGTCCCCGTGTCTCTGTCTCTGTGTGTCTGTCTCTGTCTCTGTGTGTCTGTCTCTGTCTCTGTGTGTCTGTCTCTGTCTGTCTGTCTCTGTCTGTGCATGCACGTATGTCTGTAAAACTAAAATCAAGTGCTGTGTATTTTGATATGTGACACAAAACGCACACCTTTTATAAGACTAGACGCTGTTTCTCCAAGTGCTAGCTGCATACAATAAAATGATGATGAAGAACCACTTTCATGCACAAATGCAAGAAAAGGAGCAACAAATGTGAAGAATGTTTCTACAGATGCTTTATTTTTTTTTCAAGTCTAACAGTTTTGTTAGTATTCCAAAGTACTACATTTGATAAATGTGGTGATGTAGCTGAAGGTACAAACAGTTTCTGAGACCAGCTACTTCTGTTATTCCATTAGCAGCTGTTGAATCTAACTGTTTGTTGCCTTGTACATTCATACAGGAAGACATGGAATTCTTTTTGTAGTTCTTTTTCATAAGCCACTTTATGCAATGATCGAAATTCAAACAAACAGTTGTTAGAAATTATGATAACAGCAAAGTATGCATTATATAGATTTCAATTTGTAGTGTAAATAAAGGTCATCAAGATTCATATTTAAATAGTCAGCGGTGGTGGTGCTGCGATAGCGTTGTCGCCTCACAGTAAGGCGCTGTCCGGTTCGACTCTCAGCTAGAGAGTCTTCTACGTGGAGGCATGCGTGAATGGGTGTACCTTCGTTGAAGGTTGTGCGTCAGGGCTGGTAACTCGGCACGTAAAAATCAACTGCCAATCATTAGCGGACCAGTGTTCCACTGTGGCAACCCCTAACAGGGAAAAGCCGAAAGACACAACATAATCATATTAAGGTATAAACGGTATTAAACAAAATGCAAATGCATGTAAAAGTTCTTGTCATGAAATAGTCTCAGTAATGCATGCTTTATGTCATGTTTTGTTGCTGTTTGTAATCAAGCATTTGAAAAAAGAGCCACCCTAGCAAAATACTGCAAATATAGAACATCTTGAGCTACTGCCAAAAATTTCAGCTAAGATGACGTCTGGAAATGTAGGAGGAATCCAGTTACAGAAGAGCATTTATGGCTTTTTGTCACCTTGCACATCACACATTGTTGTGCAAGTAAGTGTGTTGAAACTAAAAAGCTAACAGTATTAGGAAAATCATTTTTTTCTGAAACCACTATCTTTACCCATCAAGGCTCAGTTTTTGATTATTAAAATTACCAAACTAGCAGATATTTAGACTCTACAAGATGCCTCCTTTTCATCATGATAATAATTAGGGTTAGTGCAGTCTGAATGTAAATGACTAAGCTGAGTATCACCTTGTTCACACAAACCAAAGTCAATGCCCACCCTTCTTTACCAAGCAGTCTGCAACCTTTCCCTGGCATGTCTCGGATCAGTATTGGCGTAGTCTGCACCCCTACCCTGGCATGTCTCAGATCAGTATTGGTGCAGTCTGCACCCCTTCCCTGGTATGTCTCAGATCAGTATTTGTGCAATTTGCACCCCTTCCCTGGCATGTCTCAGATCAGTATTGATGCAATTTGCATCCCTTCCGTGGCATGTCGCAGATCAGTATTGGTGGTCTGCACCCCTTTCCTGGCATGTCTTAGATCAGTATTGGTGCAGTCTGCACCCCTTTCCCTGGCATGTCTTAGATCTACATTGCTATATGCAGTGTCACGAATATTAAATGTCTGAGGTTTTCAGAATGCCATGCCTTTGGCTCATATTTACTGTGCTGAATCATAACTAACTAGGCTGGTACAATAGATCCTAGGAGCTGATTTTACATCATTTCCTCATATTCAAATGCAGCTGCTGAGGTAAAACAATTTCAGCACGCTGTTAATGGAGATGTTCAGCAAACGTTATAATACAATCAGTTCAGAACATACAAAAACGGTTAGTTTCATAACTGTACATTACCACAAACTTATATCCTGCTATGTGGTTTAACACATAATCATTTTTGAATAGAATCATAGGAGATTACTAGGCTAAACCCCGACAGCCTTTTTAAGCCTAGACATTCATACCTTAATTTTCTCATTTATCATTGCCAATAATTTGCCAGAAAAACACAATTCTATGAAAATTGGGCTGAAAAGTATAAGACAAATATCTGGAAAGCAGTTTTCATATATCCCTGTGCCTTAGGGCATCTACAAACAGCTAGAAGTGTAGATGGCTCAACCAGAACCCTGCGCTGATACCATGAACCAACCCCCAACTCCCTCAGCTCTTCAAGTGAAGAGCAAAAAAAGAAAAAAGAACAATAAAAAAATAACTTTATTGTATTAAGCCGATCACTGTATGATCAGCTTATTACAGTTCCACACAAACAACTCTTTGAGGAAAAGTGGAAACAGAAAACAAAAAACCCAGACATTCCTTTTAAATCCCTCTCCGTCTTGTCCAGCTATTCAGGTGCTATTTCTGTGCCCTGCCCCCTTCCTCCTCCAAAGCATTCAAACCTGAGCGGCGCACTGTAGCACTTTGTGTGGGTATAAATTGTAACAACAATTGCTACAGTTTATACCCTGCCTGCACAGAGCACTACTGTGCTCACTTGTAAGTTAAAAAAGAATCCTTTTTATAAACTGTCGCAGAAAAGAAGTTATGTTCTTACTGTAACATTCCATCTTTATTTTCCTTAATCTGTGGCTTATGGATCTGTCCCTCGAATCCGATTTGGCCGCATCTTCCACACTTCAGATCCTTATCGCATGCTTCTCCCTTTTCCCATAATGCACTGCACTACCTCTAACTTCTCAGATCGAGTTTGCCCATAGCAAAAGAACTAAACATTTCTATCCTGTATAAAGACAATCATCCAAAACTATGAAAAAAGAAATCAGGAGCTCAACCTAAAGGAACAGAGGCTCCTCTGAGAGTTCCACCAGGTCAACCAAAGACTGGCTGGGGAAAGGGAGGAGGAAGGTTACTGAAAATGAAGATGGGCAACACAGATGGAATGTTATGGTAAGACATAACTCCTTTAGCTGATGTTATCGTCTTCATTTTCATTAACGCAGCAGCAGTTTTAGTTATTACTTAGTAATAGGAACAAAGTTCGCAGATGACTGCAAACTAGGAGCCATAGTCAAGTCCCCAAATGATGTGGACATCCTACAGAAGGGCCTCAATGAGACAGATGCCTGGTGTCAGAGCCATGGCTTCAAGCTCAATGTCAAAAAGTGCAGTGTCATCCCCTTTGGTAAAAACTCTGTACCCATGAACTACAACATAGGCAGCAATCTACTTAACACCGAATGCATGATAAGACACCTTGGGACCCAGGTGGACAGTAGTCTCTCCTTTGATAGTCACATCGCCACAGTAGTCAGGAAGTCCTTCTACATGGCACACCTCATCATAAAAGGGTTCTCATCCAGGAAAAAAGAGGTCATTGTTCCCCTCTACTCATCACTCATTAGACCCATTATAGAGTACAACGCCCCTTTTGGAATGTACCTCACAAGACATCTGCAGCAGCTGGAAAGGCCACAGAAGTACCTCACAAAGAGGATTACTGGCCTCAAACAAATGCTGTACACTAACCGCCTCAAAAAACTCCAGCTTTACTCCGTAGTATATCGCCTACTCTGAGGTGATTTTTGCCTAACATATAAAGCTATGTCAAACCCAGAGCTGTTAGACATGCTACACCTAAAGAAATCCCAATCCCTCCGAGCTACACACCCTAGGGACCTAAACCTTGTCACCACAATAAACAGGACACGCTGGAGGGATAGATACCTGTCCCAGAGACTTCCTATACCCTGGAACAAGCTACCCATCTATGTCAAGCAAAGTTCTTCATTAGCACTCTTCAAGAAAAATCTTGATGAGTGGATGGGAAATAGGAAATACACCCCGGGGATCACTTCTGTGTCTCTGCTCGACAGTGGCACAGGAAAATAACTTTCTTGGGTGGCATAAGCCATGGAATCTTGCTGGCTAGGCTTACACAGGCCCTTGGGCTGATAGCCGAGTACCTACCTATGAACCTATGAATCTATTATTAGCTATTGGATACTAGTCAGTGGCAAATTATATTATTCTGTACTGAATTGTCTTAAACATTGTAAATTATATTGGTGTGTCTTGAACATAAAACACTGCACTGCTACAGTTTTTTGAACCTGAAACTACCTGTATGTTGCTTGACTACTGAATTGTGACCAGCAAAGTATCTGAAATGCTGCTTTAATTTAGCAGTTGGGCACTGTGACTCCCTTAAATTAAGGAAACTGCTTTACTTTTAAACTAGTTACTTATGTTTTTTAATTAATATCTTTCCCCATCAGGTACTATCCCCTTTAACAGCTGTCCTGCAAGGCTTGCATTAAAAGAAGGATGCTACCCAGCAGAAACTTAAACTGAAAACCTGTTCTGAACTGCCCCATGACCAAACAGCCCTGCTAAGGTTACTATCTCTAAATTCTCTCTGTTTGTACCACAGTTGCTGACCTGGGTCTATAACACTATTAGGTAGCCCTAATTACTAAACCAACCCCTAAAACTATAATATTTTGGCCCTGGTCTGATGAAGTTCCTGTAAACATTTAATTTGGGATGAAAGTGTTTACCTACATTGTGATATTAGTGGAAAATAAAAGTGGTTTGTGTTTTATATCCAGAGTGAGCTTTCCTGCTGCATAAGTTATTGAGAGGAGACGCAAAGCAGATGACAGCAAGGGTGGTCCCATTTGTGAAAAAATCAAATTTACCATGTATTGATTCAAAGACCACTCATGAGGCATCAGTGACACTCGGCTGAGCCTGTTCGCTATATGTTGGATACTCCCAGAATGTGCATTGCTATCAGAGAGCAGTGGTAGGGATAGCCCACTGCCACACCCCCATTGCTTTCCAACATAGGGGGTAGGACCTGGTTCCCCCTGTTTTTTGGTGTACTAAACCACAGGCATATTGTCTGATTGTATCCCAGTGGTCCGTGGAGACAGAAGGCTGTGAAGATCTTGGAACGCTACAAGGTCTGCCCTCATCTCCAGTATGTTGATATGTGAGTTAGTCTTCTGGGTCGTCCATGTGCATTGAACTGTCAGACTCAGGTAATGCCCCCAACCCCATCTAGGAGGCATGCTTGGTCACTGTGGCATTTGGAAGAGGGAGGATGAATGGTCTTCCTTGAGAAACTTCTGTGGAGAGAAGCCACCAAACCTGAGAATCCTTGCATACTTGGGAGAGTTAAGATTGGGAAACTCAAGGGATTCCCATGAAGGGACCATTCAACTGCTAACATCCATTGCAGGATCCGCATCTGTAAGTGGGCAGAAGGTAGGAGAGTTTTACTGACTGCCATAGAACTCAATGCCTTGAGAATCAAGCTGTCCGGAGGAGTTGAGACAGACAGAATCTGCCTGACCTGAAGTCTTAAATTTGCAATTCTCTCTGTAGTTAGAAAGGACTGGGATACCCTTGTGTTCAGACGTGTTCCAATGAAATCTATAACCTGAAATGGTTGCAGCTGAGATTTCTGAATATCGATTGTGATTCCTAGGATTAGAGTCAGATATAGAAGATAGTCCCTGGCCTGGATCCATAGATGCTTGGTTGATGCAGCCAGAAGTTAGTCATCCAAAAAGGAAAAAATCTGGAATCCTTGCAGTCTAAGCTGCACTGTTACCATTGCCAAACATTAGGTCAACACCTAGGGGCTGTGGTGAGGACAAAGTGGAATGATCTGAATTGGTAGTGACTGGATCCCAGCCTGAAACTTAAATACTGCCTGAAGCAGCTGTCCATCTTTTTGTGGTAGTACGAGTCCTTCAGGTCTACAGAGCACATCCACTTATTCATCCTCAGTAGAGGGAACTTTGGCTTCTAAGAAAGGAAAAAAGAGCCTAGGGAAGAGTGCAGGCAGTAGAAGAACCCAGCATGGGAGAAGTTAAGGGGAATGAGGAAGAGAGGGTTAATCGTAACTTTCTTACTGTGAGAGAGGTCACTGCTGTGAAATCCACTGGGACTGTTGTGTTCCCGAAGGGGAAAAAGGAAGAGGATCGGAGCAGGTACTCCTGGCTACCAAAGCACAACAGAAGAGACGGAGCAGGTCCTGGCTACCAAAGAGAGGAAGAGAGAAATAAAAGAAGCTCTTTGACTCTGTCCAGCTGAATACTGTCAGGAGAAAAAAGGGGGGAAATTAAATCCTGGCCGCAGCACTGGGCAGTGAAAAATCTGGACTTCATCGTGGGGCCATGCAGGGGTTTGTGGAAAGACACCAGATGCAACCTCCAAGGCTATACTGTACACTGTGTCACTAGACAGAAACCAGTCTCAGGGAGCATCTCCATAGAGCTTAGAGAGAAGGGACTGTCCAGGACTCCATGGCTGATGGAGACCCCCATATATAAGAAAAAACAGACCATTTCCACCCAGGCAGTATCTAGAAGACAGCTGTTAATCCCAGCACACAAAACTTATGATACCGACTCTCCTGTTATGCCAGTAGGCTACACAAGGAAAAGGTAAGCCAAACCTCTCAAACTAAGCTCAGTAAAACTGGGTAAAGTATTTGTGAGATGGGGAAGAGGAGCTGATAAGCAGGCCATCAACACATCCTGTACCAAAGTTAGTGTCTACAACTATACTCAACAAGAAGTCAATGGTCATAAACTAGACCACTGCCAGTGCTCCTCCAAACACATATCCATACAGAGAGAACACCGGGGATGTCCAATTACCTGTTAGTGAATACACTAACCCATATATTATTTTTCTTTTAATATTGTATCACTGGAATAGACAAAAAGAACTAAATTTTCTTGGATTTGCAAAGGCAAGTGGATCAGACAACAGCAGTGGATCTGGAGGCACCGGATCCAAGAACAGTCCAGCTTACTCTAGGTGAAGTACCGCTGTTTGGATCCAAGAGCCTCGGATCAGAGAGAGAGAAACTTCCCTTTAATAGCTGTGGATCTGAAGTCATCAGATCCAAGGACAGTTCAGCTGTTTCTGTAACCCACATACAATCCGTTCAGAACCTAGGGCAGAAATCTATTCATTCAACATTTACAGATCTGAAGGTACTGGATCCATGGACATTTTAGCTGATTCTGTGACTGGATCCAAGAAACTGCACAGACTGCTGGATCCAAGATCTAGGATCTGATGATGATAAGCAGGTAAGTGGAACATCTCAGAAAACACATCTGTCAGATCCAAAAGACCAGTGATCCAACGGAAGGCTTAGCAGCCATGGATCCAAAGAATTGGATGTGAGAAGCTTGTTCACTTAAAATACTGATTCTTTTTACAGGGGGTGAGCCCCAAAGAAAACAGGATAACAAAGCTCCAAGGTACAGAAAATCAAGCACCGAAGCTTGCATGTCCAGCCATACATCTGAAGTGTACCATTTCACGAGGAATGTTCTCACTGGGAGTCTTAGAAGGCTGAAGTTCCTGGAAGTTCCACACTAAAAGCATCAGGCACGCATCCAGTGTTAGGAAATTTTTTTTACAAAATATATTAAATCCCCAGAAGAATGTTTTAAAAGTATACATTTTAACCATCCTGGGAGCTTCATAGATGAAGTTGTTAATAAGCTCTTAGTAAGTGTTGCACATTTTGTCCATTTGTTCCACAGAAAAAAGTCCTCATTTTAGAGAAGAATGGTTGAGAGCTATCTCTTTCTTTTGTACAGGTGTTGAGCACCAAAGGAATTCACTGAAAAACTTGGAGGCTGTTGAAATAGCTGACCACTAACCGATCACTCTCTCTCTCTCTCTCTCTCTCTCTTCTTTTTTTTTAAATCAGGCATTGCAGCCCTGTTCATGGACAGGAAAGAAATACACAGAGGTGTTCAACCACAACATACCCATGCTACACAGTATGTCAGCAACTGGAAAACCAGACCATTCCATGCAAAGTGAACGAAACAAGGTAGACCACAAGAACACAAAAAGGCTATAACTACCCAAAAGGAAGTAACCAGCTGGTCAGAGACTGTAGACACTACAGACAAACCTACTGACGGTCAGGGAGACACAGTACAACACTCTAATTAAATTTAAGAAAGTGAATAGTTAGAATACTACCTAAATGCAAGAGGACAGACACTCCACAGAAAAACTGAGGGCAGAGAGGCAAGCAGAAGACAACAGCATTCAGCGCGGGAAACACACCTCTCAACCTGTCAGAGTGAGCAACTGGAGCTCAAAAGTCTAACATTATTTTGTCACACAATCTTTAATTATCTGCCACAAATGTGCTAGAAAAGGACACTTTTATGAAGAATGGACCAAAACATGAGGCAGCAATGGCAACTGAAACAGACATGATGAAAAAAAAACCCACCAATGACATACTAGTTGAAAGAAACTAGAAAGCAAGGGAGAATTATTAAGAAGTGAGTATAATTTATAAAAGTAAACTAAAGAAAGATTAACAACTAAAAATTCCTTATAACTCAAGACTTGGAATCTTCTGTCTTACCGGGATGGCAGCAAACGAGATCTGAGGAGTTAGAGGTAGTGTGGTGCATTATGGGAAAGGAAGGAGCTCGAGATTAGGATTTGAAGTTTGGAAGATGTAACCAAGTCGGATGCGAGGATCGGATCCGTAACCCACAGCTTAATGAAAATGAAGATGATAACATGCTACAAATGTAACAAACAGTTGGAACAGTTTACACTTTGCCTGGAGCTCTACAGTGATCAGATGTTTGTAAAAAAAAACATTCTGAAGAGTGAATTAGTATTTTCCCATCCATTGCTCCAAACTGCATTTGAATAGGCTTGGGGACGAACTCTGCTTCACATGAATGGCAAGTTTGTTTCAGAGAAGGTGAATCTCTAAGACACATACCTGTCACTCCACCATGTTTTGTTTATGTCACAGACAAAGTTTAAATCCTTAGATCTGGAAATTATAGTGCTGCTTGTTTTGTGTATGTGTATTTGATCCATCAGGGCTGGTTTGGAGAATACCTTGTAGGTTAGGAAAAGATCACAGCTCAGTCTATTGAAGACTGGGTACAGGGACAGGGCTTTGAGGCAGTCCACATAGGACATATTATTTGCATCATGTATTCTTTTAGTGAGTAATCTCTATGGCTGCTCCAGATATTGCTAAAGCCTGGTGAGATACATGTCGAAGGGTGAACTGTATTCAATTACTGATTAGGGGTGAATATAGTGGAACTATGATCTCCTTAGATCTGGATGCCATAAGTTGTGCCACATAGAAGGATTTTCTTGCCACCTTGGACATATGGTGAGCATGTCCAGGATGCTGTCAACCTGAGTTCTGAAGTCCCTTACCAATGCCTCTATTCTTAGTGGAGTGCCATCAGTGTTGTAATTTGAAGGGGTGGTCGCCTTCCTAAAGGGTATAATTATGCATTGCTTTGCACTGAGTTTCAAACCATGGTTCTGACACCAGTTATTTGTCTGCCAAACTTCCCTGGATGCTATCTACATCTTTTGGGGAATCAATGGTTACAGACAGCTTGTATTCATCAGCAAATTTGGTCAACCAAAGGCCCTGTGCAATTGCCTTGACTTCACAGAAGTATATTCCAAAAAGAAGGGGTCCCAATACTGAGACCTGTGGGATACCACTAATAACAGTCCTCTTGGTGGAGGAGAATTTGCCCACCATAACTATGTGCATCCTATCTGTGAGCCATTTGGCTATCCGTTGGGTGACATATTAGGGATTTAAGCCTAAAATTGTGAGTTTATCTGTAATTTCAGATATTTTGTCAGATTCCTTTGCCAGATTGAGGGAGGCAGTTTCCACTCTTTTGCCCTAATTCATGACTGTAGTGACCCTTTACAAACCTGAACTGGGATGGGTCCATTGTTTGAAGATTTACTATGTCTTTATCAGGTCCATGATAATTCTTTCCAAGGGCTTGCATATAAGACTAGTCACATTTATGGGAGTTTACTTCGCTGGGTCTGTTGATGGCCCCCCATTTGTGTAGAGGAGTGACTGTTGCAGTTCTACATTCTGCTAGGGACAGGTCTGTCTGGAGGCTGTGGTTGAATAGAGATTTTAGTGAGCATGACATGCCATGTTTCAAACTATTTAGGAGGGGTCCGAATGGAAATATGAGAAGTCAGCATGCAAAGGAGAGTAGTACTGCTGGAACTAAATTCATCCTCAAGTCTTGGTGAGTACCTTCATGAGGTGGACAATGTTTTTCACAAACTCTCACCATGGACAGAAGTAGGTTAAAAAATAAAAAAAAAAGATAGTTGGGTGCCCAACACCCAGGATAAAAAGGTGCCCTATCTTGTAGGTGCACTGGTGCCAGGACTGGAAAAATGACAGTGTAGAATCCTCAAAACATGGAAACATTCCTACAATGGGGCTAGACCAGGTCCAGGGGGAGGATGGCCCCCTGTTGCAGAAGGAAGTAGCAGTCCACAAAAATCACAAAACCTGATAGGCCATAAAAAGAGCCATAAAGACAACAGCATGGACTATTAAGAATAAGAAAGAAGTTATGTATTGTTGCTAACATGCAAGAAGCCCAGAATTTCCAGACAGAAGATATACAAAAGGATTAAGAGAGAAATTAGAAGAAAGAAAAATACTTCCACAAGAAAAACTGCCAGAAGCTTCAAACAAAAAAAAATGTGTTCATTAATACAACAGATTTATACAAAGAATATATATAGACCAAGAAACCTTAGGCTTTTTGGAAAAATAAGCAATTGAGGAAGTGTAAAAATATAAAGAAGAAAATCTAGAGACTTCTGAAATGCATGCAAAAGAAATATGGATGTGGGAAAGAGAGCAATATCTGATATGGTGCAATATTTATTCAAAGGAAAAAAAACTACATTAATCAGCAGAAAAAAGGCAGCTCCAAAGATTTCCAAAGAGCAATACAGGCAAAAGCATCCAGATATGGAAAAATTCACAATAAAGAAATAAGATCACAAGGAAGGAACATAGAACAGAAGACAAGTAAAGTAGAAGTTAAAAAACAGAAGCTGAAGTTATGGAATACTTGTGATGTGAAGGCTTTAGTGCAGAAAGTCTAACACAGGTTATATCACAGTGGGATCCGTACAGATCCCCGACAGCACTTTCTGCCGAAGCAGAAATCACCGAACATACATAACCGAAAGTGTGTTCACTGAAGCAGCACTTTCGGTTATGTATGCTGGTTGTGCCGATCGCACTACGGTGCAGTTAAGGGAGAATTCCCTTTTCCCCACTGTAGTGTGACCTTGGAGTGAGAATATAAAAGTAGGGGGGTGTGGGGGGCTGTGGTTGCTGGGGGGCTTGCCCCCCTGCATAAAAGAAGATTTATTGTTTTTTTTTTTTCGAACGGACTTTAACAAAAGTGCTTTTTCGGTGAAAGCTCTTTCATTAAAGTGCGTTCGGTTATTGTGGATTCGGACTATTGAACTTTCGTTCAATAGTCCTAGATCCATCACAGCATGATGGAACAATGAGTCCTCAAAGTAAGGAGAAACAGGAGGAGCAGGAGAAGAAATGTGGACATGGGAAAGAAAAAGAGATCTAATATGATTCAATATTTATGCTAAGGAGAAAGCAAAACTAATCAATACAAAAAGAACAACACCAAAGATATTTGAAAAGAAATACAGGCAAAGGCATCCAGACATGGAAAATTTTATAATACAAAAAATAAGAAAACAAGCACAAAAACATAATACCAGCAAAAGTCCAAAGATCATCCACGGATCAGCAACAATAAACAAAAAACTCCAGATGACCACCACAGCAGAGATAAATTTAATTTAGACAAGCGCTTTTACATAGAACAACTACACTTTCTCAACTCTTCAATAAAAATGCAAAAGCACATACACATTTTATAATCAGAATTCATCAATTACTCAATTAAAATCAGTTAGTGCATTAATTAAAAATTGAAATAAATCAATTACTTAATATTCAACAATACATTCATTTAAAGGGTGTGGGCTTCTAGCTCTGGTTTAATACATACATAGTTATTTAATCCTGGATGTATATGGGCCTGCAATTTTAAAATCCACTTTAATTCAACACGTTCCACTTGATTATTAAGATTACCCCCCCCCCCCATCACTAACAACAATTTGTAAAACTCTAAAACTAAATTCATGTGCAGGAAATTCCATAATATGTTTGGCTAAAGCATTCGATGTATTATTATTTCTTATATAATAAATATGTTGGTACATCCTACCTCTGAGGCGTTTCTGTGTTTTACCTATATAAAAACACCTGCATATGGAATTTCCTGCACATGAATTTAGTTTTAGAGTTTTACAAATGGACAGATGTGTTAAGATCAATGAAAGAAATAGACTACAGAAAGTCAATAATATTCAAAAAATTAGAAGTCTGATAAAACATATGAACACAGTAATTAGGACTGTCTTAGACATTCAAGTGATGTAACAGACGTAAATAGGATATACTACTGTCCAGCTAAATTAATAACAGCTAAAGTCTTACCAAAAAATACGGGTTAGTAAGGGAAAGGAAGCGGAAAAATTGAATGCCATCATGGAAGTATCAAATAGAGAAAACTATAAAGCAATTACAACAAGAAGTGTTACTGTTAGCAGATTATAGAAGAGGGAACAGATCAACAAAATACTCAGATAGACGCAATGAAAGTAATGCACAGTATCAGAACAGATCAGGGTCTATCTAGTGTTATTGCAAATAATAAACTAAAAATATCAGCACAGACATAAAAACTTAGAAGATACATAGATAAATATAAAGGAAAAGTAGAAAATAAGCAATTTATTGATGACCCAAAAAAGTTTTATAGAGAATTGGGAATCAAGTCAAAAGGAATTTAAACACCACCAAAAAAAGAAGAAATAGATACATTTTGGAGACGCATTTATGAAGATTCTGTGGAACATAACAAAGATGCTAAATGGATAGAAGAAGTAAAACAAAGAATAAGAAGTTTAAAGGTACAGGATATGAAATGGGATGAAGTAATGGCCAGAGAGATTGAGACAAAGTTAAGAAAAGCTCTTGACTGGAAAACCCCAGGTCCAGATGCAGTACCTAAGTTTTGGCTAAAAGTATTAAAATTTTTACATGAAGATTTAGCCTTGAGTAAGAACTGTTTATATGCACACCCTGACCAGACACCAGCCTGGTTAACAGCAGGAAAAACAATGCTCCTACTTAAGAGTAAAGCTGCAAGCTACCCTAAAATCTATAGACCAGGAGCTCCCAAAGTGTGCACCATGGCACCTTGGGGAGCCGTGTCTTCCTCACAGGGGTGCCGCAAACTAATAAGCTTAGCTGCAAAATAAACTGTTTATTTTGCAGCTAAGCTTATTATTTCATGGGGAACTAAGTCTAGACCTACACTGTAGCTTTTTAGCCAAACTGGTATCAAGTATAGCAGTGGTCCCTAACCACCGGGCTGCAGACCAGTACCGGGCCGTGGAGCACTTGGTAAGTGAATGCCTGTATGAGTGTGTGTGTGTGTGTGTGTGTGTGTGTGTGTGTGTGTGTGTGTGTGTGTGTGTGTGTGTGTGTGTCACGGGGGGAGAGAGTGAAGAATGTGAGTGATCCCTAGCAGCAGCAGCAATGAGGTCTGTGTAAGTCTGGACCATACCACTGGACACATACCTCACCCTCTTAGATCAAGAAATCTGGACAAGGCCAAAAATAGTGGGGGTACAAAGGCACAAAATAGGGACACTTTTAAGTACTGCTCTCACAAACGTAGAAACTTGATAGAAATGCAGGTTTTGCATTAGCATGAATTTTCTGAAGGGTATGAAGTATGAAACTCAACTGTCTTTCATTATTTTCTGACTTCAACCTCAATGATCTGCCAGTGATTTGCCAGAAAACAACAATTTTATGAGAAAAAAGACAAAAAATATGAGGCAAAAATCTGGACCTTCTGCAAATATCTATACAGTTGAGAGGTATGCTGGACAGAGCCAAATAAAGACAAATTTTAAATATTGCTCTTATAAACTTAAAGTTAATAAGGTTGCTATTAGGCTTGCTTACCTCTCAACCATAGCAGATCAGTGTTATGCTGTTAAGCAGAATGTACACTTTTTTTGGTAATTGTCTTTTTATTGTACTTTTGAGCTTTTCTTCCCAGGTCTCCTAGTTCACTCGGGCAGCCTCGTTAAGCAAATATCAAATAAATAAATAAATAAACTTAATATGCACTTTATGTGCACCATGTGGCAGGGCGCCTTGGGAAAACCTGGATTCAGCAAGCGAGCCGAGAATCAAAAAAGTTTGGGAACCACTGTTATAGACCAATAACATGTCTTGTAGTGACATATAAACTAAACACTGGAAATGAACAGGGTTTATAGTCATTTAGAAGAAACCTCCATCTTGACATTAGAACAAAATGGTAATAAAAGAAAATCAAATGGAGCAAAGGATCGCTTGTTCTTAACAAAGAAAGAATGGAGAACTGTAAAAAGAGACGAATCTAAGTACGGCATAGATATACTACAAAAAACATTGGACAGTATCCCAATTTCATGAATAAAAACTGCTTAAAAAGGTATAAGATGCACCCTACACTGAATAATTACATTATAGCCACCATGAAACAGTGGCAGACCACTTTTCAGTTACTCCACGATACGGGACGAATTATTATTCCAAGGATACAAATTCAAAGGGGAATATTCCTGTCACCGCTGCTCTTTTGTCTTACCCTTAACCCATTAAACTGTCTATGTAACAGATTAGGTCATGGTTAGAATTTGGCTCCCAGAAAACAAGAAAGTGTAAGACTTCTCACCTTCTTATTGTAGATTATTTAAAACTGTATAGTTCATCAGATGAGGAACTGAAAGCACAACTGCATGTGATCAAAACGTTTTCAGATGATAGAAAATTTGGTCTTGATAAATGTGCAAAAGCAACCTTTAAAGCAGAAAAGCTATAGCACTAAGAAAATATCAGTTTGAGACAGGAATATGATATTAAAGAACTTGAGCAAGAGGGAGTGTATAAATATTTGGGAATTGATGAAGGATCAACAATAAATCATGAACAGATGTGAATAAAACTTAGAAATATTTTAAAAGATTAAAATTAGTACTGCAAACAGCCCTGACATCTAGGAACAAAGTCCGAGCTGTAAACCAATTTGCTCTTCCTGTCCTAACTTACAGTTTTGGAGTGACTGACTGGCCCCAAAATGTGTTGGATAGATTAGATAGGAAAAGAAGAAGGATGCTTCATGCTCACCAAATGATTTATAAAAATCATTGCATGGCAAGATTATATATTCCTCATTCTGAAGGAGATGTGAGCCTCCTTGAAATTGATTACATGTATAGATCTGTAATCGTAGGACTGCATACATATTTGCTGACCTCACAAGACACAAATGTAGTGAAAATTTTGAAAAATGAAGAGAATAAATCTAAGATGACTCCCCTGCTTAGTTTAGCAGAAGCATATCACTGTCAAGCAGGAATGGAAATCAAACCAGTAGTAGTTAAAAATCAGCTAGCAACTGAATGTGCCAAAAAAAAAAAAAAAAAGAAAGAATATAAGGTGAAGGATCAGATGAGAAGGGAAAAAATGTGGGAAATGTATAAATATAGTTGCAAGTATAGAAAACTCTTGGAACAACCTCATGTTGATCAGGATCGAACACAGGAATGGTTAAGGAGAGATGAATTTAAACCAAAAGACGAAAGGTTAATATTGGTGGCCCAAGACAGTGGACTACATACATGTTGGTTTACAAAGTGCATTGAACATATGGGAGAAACAGACAAATGTAGATTTTGTAAAACAGAATTGGAAACAGTCACACATCTTGTTGCTGGTATATATTAATGGCAGAAGGACTGTATACTGAAAGGCATCATAATGTGGCGACTGTTGCATTGGGAATTGTGCAAACATTATACTATTAAAGTAGCTGAAAAACACTGGAAACATGCATCATAGAAAATGCTGACGTTTATATCACATGGGATCATCCATTACCAACAGATCAGAAAATAGGCACAAGAAATCCAGATATAGTAGTCCATAAAAAGAAGACAAAAGTAGCATTTTGATCACTGAAATTGCTACACCCAGTGACTACAGTGTCTTATGTACAGAGAGACACAAAGTCATAAAATACCAGGATTTGCAGGTAGAAATGAGGGCAGTGTGGAAGAAGGATACCCAAACAGTTCCAATAGTAGTAGGAGCAACGGGTATTATAACTTAGATATGTTACCGATATATGTAACTCCATACGAATTGTAGAAGGAGTCATTACTGGGCACATTGCGGACAATGTGGAAGAAGGAGACCCAGACAGTTCCAATAGTAGTAGGAACAACAGATCTTATAAATTAGATATGTTACCGATATATGTAACTCCATATGAATTGTAGAAGGAGTCATTACTGGGCACATTGCGGACAATGTGGAAGAAGGAGACCCAGACAGTTCCAATAGTAGTAGGAACAACGGATCTTATAACTTAGATATGTTACCGATATATGTAACTCCATACGAATTGTAGACTGAGTCATTACTGGGCACATTACAGGCAATGTGGAAGAAGGATACCCAGACAGTTCCAATAGTAGTAGGAGCAACGGGTCTTATAAATTAGATATGTTACCAATATATGTAACTCTATACGAATTGTAGACGGAGTCATTACTGGGCGCATTACAGGCAATGTGGAAGAAGGAGACCCAGACAGTTCCAATAGTAGTTGGAGCAAAGGGTCTTATAACTTAGATATGTTACTGATATATGTAACTCCATACGAATTGTAGACGGAGTCATTACTGGGCACATTGTGGGCAATGTGGAAGAAGGATACCCAGACAGTTCCAATAGTAGTAGGAGCAACGGGTCTTATAACTTAGATATGTTACCGATATATGTAACTCCATACGAATTGTAGAAGGAGTCATTACTGGGCACATTGTGGGCAATGTGGAAGAAGAAGACCCAGACAGTTCCAATAGTAGTAGGAGCAATGGGTCTTATAACTTAGATATGTTACCGATATATGTAACTCCATACAAATTGTAGAAGGAGTCATTACTGGGCCATTGCGGACAATTTGGAAGAAGGATACCCAGACAGTTCCAATAGTAGTAGGGGCAACCGGTCTTATAACTTAGATATGTTACCGATATATGTAACTCCATACGAATTGTAGACAGAGTCATTACTGGGCACACTGCAGGCAATGTGGAGGAAGGAGACCCAGACAGCTCCAATAGTAGTAGGGGCAATGGGTCTTATAACTTAGATATGTTACCGATACATGTAACTCCATACGAATTGTAGACGGAGTCATTACTGGGCACATTGTGGGCAGTGTGGAAGAAGGAGACCCAGACAGTTCCAATAGTGGTAGGAGCAACGGGTCTTATAATTTAGATATGTTACCGATATATGTAACTCCATATGAATTGTAGACGGAGTCATTACTGGGCACACTGAGGACAGTGTGGAAGAAGGATACCCAGACAGTTCCAATAGTAGTAGGAGCAACGGGTCTTATAACTTAGATATGTTACCGATATATGTAACTCCATACGAATTGTAGACGGAGTCATTACTGGGCACATTTTGGGCAATGTAGAAGAAGGATACCCAGACAGTTCCAATAGTAGTAGAAGCAACGGGTTTTATAACTTAGATATGTTACCGATATATGTAACTCCATACGAATTGTAGAAGGAGTCATTACTGGGCACATTGTGGGCAATGTGGAAGGAGACCAAGACAGTTCCAATAGTAGTAGGAGCAACAGGTCTTATAACTTAGATATGTTACCGATATATGTAACTCCATACGAATTGTAGAAGAAGTCATTACTGGGCACATTGTGGGCAATGTGGAAGGAGACCCAGACAGTTCCAATAGTAGTAGGAGCAACAGGTCTTATAACTTAGATATGTTACCGATATATGTAACTCCATACGAATTGTAGAAGAAGTCATTACTGGGCACATTGTGGGCAATGTGGAAGGAGACCCAGACAGTTCCAATAGTAGTAGGAGCAACGGGTCTTATAACTTAGATATGTTACCGATATATGTAACTCCATACGAATTGTAGACGGAGTCATTACTGGGCACATTTTGGGCAATGTGGAAGAAGGATACCCAGACAGTTCCAATAGTAGTAGAAGCAACGGGTTTTATAACTTAGATATGTTACCGATATATGTAACTCCATACGAATTGTAGAAGGAGTCATTACTGGGCACATTGTGGGCAATGTGGATGGAGACCCAGACAGTTCCAATAGTAGTAGGAGCAACAGGTCTTATAACTTAGATATGTTATCAATATATGTAACTCCATACGAACTCTGTCTAGACAGAGTCATTACTGGGCACATTGTGGGCAATGTGGAAGAAGGAGACCCGGACAGTTCCAGTAGTAATAGGATCAATGGGTATTATAAAAAAAAATTTACAATCATGCTTAGATATGTTTCCAATACATGTAACTCCATGCAAATTACAGAAGTTACTGAGCACATTGCGGGTGCTGCAAGAGCACTTCTGGCTAACATCAAAGATTGAAACAATACAAATTTCATGAATTTAATCAGACTTTGACTTAGGAATGGGGTTCATTCCTGTAATGGTCCAAACGACTTGGAAAAATTAAAACAGGCATCCTGGAGTATTATTAGGACCCATTGATGCAGGTGGTTTTAGCTCTGGAAAGTACAGAGAACCTTTTATTTAGTGATAACTGAGGGCTAAATGGTAGAGTGTATTTCCTGGTGAGGAGGGGTAACTGGATGTGTTAGGGATGTAAAAGTGGAGCTAAATTTACTGATAAGCAAATTTGCTATATCCCCTAGTTCAGTATAGGAAGTTCCATTTACTATTAGTTCAGCATACTGCTGGGTGTTCCCCTTAAGGATGCATACCTAACTGAAAAATGCCGTATGGATATCCTTAGTCTGGGAGGCTATTTTTGTCTCAAAGGCTTTGGTGGACTTAATTAATTCCCTAAGTTGCTTGATAAGATTGATGAGGGAGTTTTTTTGCCTTTTGGACATAGCTCTTCCTATTTTTGGAGAGGATTTTCTTTCTTTTGTTGTACAGGCTGTTTATTCTTGAGTTCTGTTAAGGGGGCTTGTTTTGGAGTTTGTTCCAAGTTTATTTTAGTTTGGTACTGTGGTTTCTATGCATTTATTTACATACTTGTACATGGTTTCCATAAACACTTCCATATAGCCATTAGTGTTTTCTGACTTTGGGGGCTTGGAATATGGCCATGCTATCACTTAATAGGAGGTAGTTAGCCTTGGAAAAGTTTTTAAAGATTCTTCAGTTTGATGGGAGTTTGGGCTTCATATTTATTTCAAGGGTGACTGCTTTGTGATCTGATATGACCAGTGAGGACATTACACTGGCGGGGGGGGGGGGGTGCATCATTCCCTCATATTTGTGAGTACCATATCCAGGACATTTGCACCCCTAGTAGGTGTGCAGACAAACTTCTCCAGTGTGTTTGCATTGACAAAATCCAGGAATCTTTGAGCCTGCATGTTAGTGTTTGTACATGTATCCCAGTTTATGGTAGGATAGTTCAAATCAGCCATGAATATGATGTTGGGTTGAATGGTGAGTAGGTCCTCTATGTTCAAGTATATGGTATGGTCATCTTGGGTCATAGATGGTGCCCTGTAGCTAGCAAGTAATCTACTATCACTTTTCTGGAGACCTTTTCCCAGAAAGCAACATGCCACAGAAGGATGTATTAGTGTGGGAGAAAATGCCCTGTATTCCCTAAAATAAAATAATCTACTTCCTTTTAAAGGGAAAATGCACTTTGATTTGAAGATAGTCCTGAAATGAAAAAGCTTTTTTAGCAGAAAACAACATTTCCACTAAGTTATAATTTGGCGAATGTGATTCCTTGCCTTAGCACTCCCTGTGATTTATTTTGTACATTTCATGTAAAGCCAGAGGTTGTACATGTTGAATACAAACCCAGAAATGTACGAAATTAGAACAATAATTATATATGGAAGCCTAGATTTTGACTGCAGCTATGGAACACTTGGTCCTCCTGGTTTTTCCACTTCCCTACCTTCTTAATAAATTGAAGAACCTACAAAGCCAACAGCTTCACCCCCCCCCCCCCAAAAAAAAATGCTGACTTATGGCTGGCATTCACAGACAAGCACTTCTGACCTGCAAAGAGCTAATATTCAAAGAGGCGTCTACACAAAGTGCTGGAGCATACCTTTCAACTGCCCAGAATTTTGCGGAATGTTCATATTTTGCCTTATACTTTGGTCTGTTGCTGATAAAATATGTGGATTTTTGGGAAATCATTAATGGAATTTATGGAACCTGATAAATAATGGGAAACATTAGAGTTTAAGGCTTCATGTCCTTCAGAAAATGCAAGCTAATGCAAAACATGCTATTCTAGGAACTTTCTAAGTTTATAAGTTTATAAGATCAATATTTAAAATGTCCCTCCATTATTTTTGGCTTTGTCCAGAAGTTTTGGACTGAAAGGTTGAGATGTAGCTGGAGAGCTAACTGGAGGTTTAACAAACACTACAATCAGAAAAAGATTACATAAGGAAATGGAACCAAAGCTGTAAGAGAATAAACAGAGCTACAGTACGTATTAGAGAAAACTACAGCAATGAACATGGCTTACATGCGAGGTTAACTTAAGTCTGAGTCAATGCATGCACCTGTATAAAATGCAGTGTCTTATGTCTGCAGCTAACAGCTGTCTGCCCAAGCATGACAACACAGCTGAAAACAGTAACAATGAGACAGCAAAAACAGCAACCCTGTTTAACATGTACATGGATAGAAAATGGGGTAGGTAGTAAGTAAGAAAGGAGAAAGCAGCAAACAGGCATAAACACAAAAGGGTAACCATAAGGCATGAATGGTGAGGTGAGAAGAATAATATTTTTGGGGGTGGAGCAGAAGCATAGCTAGGGTGGGGTGAATGGGGCAGCCAACCTGGGCACAAGGTGTTAGGGGGTGAATTTGTAGTAGTAACATTTATTTCCATACAGGTAATGAAATGAATTTCCATACCGCTTCAGCAGTTGTAGCAAGTGGTTTGCTACAGTTTTTTCTGCTTAGGAGAGAAGTGAGGCACAGCAGATGGGAAAGCAGAGGATATATTTTTATTTTTATTTTTGTATTTCTCAGCTTAGAGTTAAGGGGCAACAGAGCAGAGACCATCACTGGGCAGTAGATGAGACAGCCATGGTTCTGGGGTAGAGACCCTTTTCAAATCCCCACCAAGAAGGGTAGATGGTGAAGATACTGAGGAATGCTTGTGGGTATAATAACTAGAGGAGGGTAGGAAGTAGGAGAAGACACATAAACATGAAACACAGACACAGGCAGGCAGGCAAGGGTAATATATACATAAAAAAAGAGGATAAGTTCCAATCATACAAGCTAGGATATTTACAATGGGGAGAACAAAGAAGAAGAAATGTAGAATGACACACGAGGGAGGGAAGACACTCCAAAAGAGATCAGGCGTACTCCCGACTTGATTGGCTACCACGCCAGCTCAGAGGACAATGGACCACTTGCCTGGATAGATAATGGGAGAGACCTGCGAGGCTGTGATTTCATCACTTGTGGCAGATTTTACTTCTTATTGGCAGGGACAGCATTCAGTTGCCAGCACTTCAGCGGTGATCAGCTTCTGTAACTCACGTCAGGATACCAGTGCAAGCCCTTCCAACCTACATTCAGTAGGTGGCCTTCAACTCACAGTTCTGAGAGGCGTACATGTAGGGCACCAGTGATCCATCCAGGTCACCTCCTGAGGGGGAACCACTGCACACTTCCTGAGAGACAGAACTGTCAGTCACTGGCAATCCAGTATCTGAGTAAGTGGTTGTGGCAGAGAATGAGGCTACTCTAGTCCCTTTTCCCTCTCTTCCACAACTGGACCTGCTGAAGGACAGTAAGGACAGGACAATGGGAAACAATTATCACACACACATATGCTGCAAACACAACTGTTGCTGCACAGTGCACTAGCATAGAGCACATTCACACCCTGCTACTAGGAGGGGTGTTCTATCCCTCTACATGATTAACTGTTGTTCCTCTGTAGTTAGAAAACAAAACATGTACTGAAAAGTATGCTTGTATGGCACTGTACATGTAGAAAGCAATGTACATCTCTGTCCCGTGTCCTGTTCCCATTGTCAGACAAGGTCAGAATGGTACCACCTCAGCTCATCATAATGAACAATAGGAAAATCTTGCTCTCTCTGGCACACTATGCAGGAGCCTTGCTATTACCAGCTATTGAGGCAACTATGGCCATTTGGTAGATCTGCAGTGTGGTAGCTCCTTGTGTATGGATGCACCAAGCATACAGGTCACACACTTTGTGTTAACCATGATGTATACAATTCACATAATATGCACAGCTCATGAATAGTGTATTGCAGAGGGTCTACTTCAGTAGACTGAAACCCACTTACCCGACTTTTAAAATACTGAGATGAGAAACCCGAAAATCCATAATATTGACGTCCTGGAACACCGACATTTCACTCCAGGAATGTAACCACTTGGCCAACCTAAAAAAAAAAAAAAATTAAACAGAAGCAAACTAAACCCACCCTTGTGGAGGGGGTGGGGGTGGCAAAGTTCTCCATGGTGGCCAAGAGGTTACTTACCTGGAGTTGAAATTTGGTGTTTCGGGTGGTCGGTCTTCTGAGTTGTCTGCTTTATTGTTGCGGTTATATGAAAGTCGGGTAAGTGGGATTTTGGGTTTGTGAAGCAGATCCATTGCACACAGGTAGCAATTCACAGACATCAGAACTGTCTGTTCTGTTTAGTATAACTGGCAAACTAAATGCCTGCTACTATCATGATATAAAACACTGCCACCATTTTGAGCAACACCACTTTCAACAATGTGGCTGAGATATAGAGGAATTTGAGTAGAAACTCTGTGCACATGGAGCTTTACAGAGTTAAGGAAGCAGTTTTGCTTGGTAAAGTGACTGCAAATCCTATGGTGGATGTCAGGGACAAGGGGCACATTTTGGCATCATAATTTCTTTGGTGAATATTAGGCTAACTGCCTGAAAAACCATTTTATGCCTAACCAATAACCTGAGGTCAAAATACCTTGTGTGTTTGAGGTCAAGACCTTAACCATTTTGCCAAATCCATCCCAGATGACAGCATCACAGAGGGGAGACACGGTAGTATTTGTTACGTAGAGGAATCAAGTCGTAAACATACAATGCTGGGGGGGAATTAAATGACAAAAGAATTCTGGGGTTCCACAACTGTATATAGAGGCATCAATACAATAAGGGGGTAGTCCATGGGTGTTAGACACATGTGCATATCTCAGCATAGTACATACACCCACTGACCTGCCTTTAGGTGTACAGGTAATAGTATAGCCCCCTGAGTAAAGCAATCCCTAGAAAAGTTCACTTGCCAGGAAAATTATAAATGGCATGCGTCTCCTGTGAAAAGGTGCTGAAAACAAGCATTATTGGAACCAGATTTGTCAGTGACTGGTGCAGGATGTAAATGCCATGGGTCACCATAATAGGTCTACAACACGTGATGTAAGTTTATTGATATTATGTGGCATGCAAAGGAAAAGTTACAGGATATAGAGATAGACGGGTCAATGATAAGGCACCCATCACAGAAACAGCTAAAAGGGGCAAGAAATTTCTAGTATCTCTAGGAGGCCAGGTTGATCAGAAACTCATTTCTGAGATTGCTTGGATGTGAGAGCAAGTCTGGTGCTAACAATCTGTCAGTAGTACAGCAATAGCTGGATAGGTTCATAGGTTGTTACTAGGCTAACAAACACCAGGACCCTTACAAGCCTAGAAACGCACCCCAAACCATTTGGGTCCCGAGTATCATGGGTGTCTATAGGGTGGACATGTTAGAGGGGTGGTGACTAAGGATTTGTTGGTGGGTGTTAGTTATGGTAATATTTTTCTTACTGGTGACCTCTGTCCATAAGGGATATGGGTTACAGTGTATTGCAGAGGGTCTACTTCAGTAGACTGAAATCCCACTAACCTGACTTTTAAAATACTGAGATGAGAAACCCGAAAATCCATAATATCGATGTCCTGGAACACCGACATTTCACTCCAGGTAAGTAACCACTTGACCAACCTAAAAAAAAAAAATTAAACAGAAGCAAACTAAACCCACCCTTGTAGAGGGGGTGGGGGTGGCAAAGTTCTCCATGGTGGCCAAGAGGTCACTTACCTGGAGTTGAAAGTTGGTGTTTCGGGTGGTTGGTCTTCTGCGTTGTCGGCTTTGTTGTTGCGCTTACATGAAAGTCAGGTAAGTGGGATTTTGGGTTTGTGAAGTAGATCCATTGCACACAGGTAGCAATTCACAGACATCAAAACTGTCTGTTCTGTTTAGTATAACTGGCAAACTAAATAACTGCTGCTAGCATGATATAAAACACTGCCAACATTTTGAGCAACACCACTTTCAACAATGTGGATGAGATGCAGAGGAATTTGAGTAGAAGCTCTGTGCACATGGAGATTTGCAGAGTTAAGGAAGCAGTCCTGCCTGGTAAAGTGACTGCAAACCCTATGGTGGATGTCAGGGACAAGGGGCACATTTTGGCATTGTAGGTTCTTTGGTGAATATTAAGCTAACTGTCTGAAGAACCATTTTATGCCTAACCAATAACCTGAGGTCAGAATACTTGTGTGTTAGAGGTCAAGACCTTAACCATTTTGCCATATCCATCCCAGATGACAGCATCACAGAGGAGAGACATAGTACTGTTTGTTACGTAGAGGAATCAAGTCATGAACATACAATGCTGGGGGGGGGGGGGTTAAATGACAAAAGAATAGTGGGGTTCCACAACTGTATATAGAGGCATCAATACAGTAAGGGGGTAGTCCATGGGTGGTAGACACATGTGCATATCTCAGCATAGTACATACACCCACTGACCTGCCTTTAGGTGTACAGGTAATAGTATAGCCCCCTGAGTGAAGCAATCCCTAGAAATGTTCACTTACCAGGAAAATTATAAATGGCATGTGTCTCCTGTGAAAAGGTGCTGAAAACAAGCATTATTGGAACCAGATTTGTCAGTGACTGGTGCAGGATGTAAATGCCATGGGTCACCATAATAGGTCTACAACACGTGATGTAAGTTTATTGATATTATGTGGCATGCAAAGGAAAAGTTACAGGATATAGAGATCAATGGGTCAATGATAAGGCACCCATCACAGAAACAGGTAAAAGGGGCAAGAAATTTCTAATATCTCTAGGAGGCCAGGTTGATCAGATACTCATTTCTGAGATTGCTTGGATGTGAGAGCAAGTCTGGTGCTAACAATCTGTCAGTAGCACAGCAATAGCTGGATAGGTTCATAGGTTGTTACTAGGCTAACAAACACCAGGACCCTTACAAGCCTAGACACCCACCCCAAACCATTTGGGTCCTGAGTATCATGGGTGTTTATAGGTTGGGCATGTTAGGGGGGTGGTGACTAAGGATTTGTTGGTGGGTGTTAGTTATGATAATATTTTTCTTATTAGTGACCTCTGTCCATAAGGGATATGGGTGAAAGACTGGGTATAAATTTACATTCACTCTTCCATTGATCAAGGTATCATTTGAATAGGGTCAACAATGAACTTTGTTTTCCATGGATGAGGAGTCTATTCCATAGTGTGGAGATCCTTTGAGAAATATATCTGCCTCTTCAACATGATACATTTATGTCACAAATGAAGTTCAGATCCATGAGTCTAGTGATTCTGGTGCTGCTTGTTTTGCCCAGGTGCAACAGATCCATCAGGCCTGTGTCTGAAGAAGCCCTGTATGCCATGCAAAGATCCCCTCTCAGTAGCCTGTAGGATACAGAATACAGAGACAGAGCCTTGAGATGATTAGAGTAGGGCAGGGTATTCATGGGTTCATAGGTCTATACTAGGCTAATGACTACCAGGGCCTTTATACACTTATATGTGCAATTCAACCCAATTGTGGCCCTGTCCATCATGGGCAGTTATTAGGAAGGGTTATGTTAGGAAGTTTCTCCACATTATGAGGGTGTGTCTGTTAGTTTGGGCATTACAGTCTGGCTCTGTCTATCAAAGACATGGGGGCCAGACCTGGAGTGAATTTCCCATCCATTGAAAACGGTTATGCTTAAATAGGGTTAGGGATTGACTCTGCTTCACATGTATAGGGAGACTGTTCCAGAACATGGGGATCCTCTGAGACACCTATCTGTCTCACTAACATGTCTTATTTATGTCACAAGCAATATTTCAATCCTTGTATCTAGTGGTTCTGATGCTGTTCATTTTGCAGATGTATAAAAAGTCCATCAGAGCTGGATCTGAGAATGCCTTGTATGCAAAGCATAGATTACCTCTTAGTAACCTGTAGGAGACTGAGTGTAGAAACAGGGCTTTAAGGTGAATCATACAGGACAATGTGTTTATACCCTGGATTCTACTGGTAAGGAACATTTATGAGAGTTCCAACTGTTGCATATGTCTGATCAGGTACATGCCGAAGGGAGCATTATATTCAATGATGGGTCTAATAACTGCCGAATAAAGTGGAACTATGACTTCCTTTTCCTGGATGCTATGCCTTTACTTATAAGCTGGATGACATAAAATTATTTTTTTTACTTCATTGACCACATGTTGGTGAAAGGAAAGATTACTGTCTACATATGCTCCTAGATCCCTGACTACTAGGTTAACTCTCATGGGTGTCTTATTGATGGAGTAATTAGGCTGGATGGCAGTTTTCTCAAAAGGCACTGTAATGTATTTCTTGGCATTGAGTTTAGTCCATGACTAATGACTCATTTGTCTATGCTAAACCCTATTGTAAGATGTTTGTGCCATGGGGGAATCTATAATAGCTCCCAATGTGCAGTCGTCTGTGAACTTGGTCAGTCAAAGCCCCTTGATATTAGCCTTTACCTCTGAGAATTAGTAACCAAATTGGAAATGGTCCCAGCCCAGAGCCCTGAAATACCACATATCCTAACTTTTAGGATCCTGTCTTTGAACCAGCTGACAATCCAGTGAGTTATGTATGGGTTTAAACCCAGTTTGGTGAGTTTGTCAACCATACCTGGGTGGGTGGAATATTGTATTAAATGCTTTGGCCAGGTCCAGGTAGGTTGTACAGACTGCTTTCCCCTAATCCATTGGCTTGGTGACCTTCTCAAAGACGTCTACCAGGTATAGTAGGCATGACTTTCCCTTGACAAAGCCAAACTGGGTTGGGTCCAGTATCTGAAGGTTGCTTATGTCTTTGTTGATCATTTCCATGATAATTCATTCCAGGACTTTGCATATCAGACTAGTCAGACTAATAGGTATGTAGTTTATGGGGTTGGTTGATGCTCCAACCTTGTGAAGTGGGATAACAGTTGCAGTCCTCTATTTTCTTGGTACAAAGCCTGTTTTGAGGCTATACTTGACTTCCAAGAAGTAGATGCCAAGCAGTATTGGGCCCAGCACAGACCCCTGGGGTACTCTGTTGGTGACCGTTCTCTTGGTGGAGGTGGTCTCACCAATTGTGACTTCTTGGTTCTTGTGAGCCAGATGGCAATCCATTGAGCTATGTAGGGATTTATGTCCAGCTCAGACAGCTTGCCAGCAATGCCTGAGTGGGGTATTATATTGAATACCTTGGCTAGGTGACGATTTGCACTATGGACTGTTTTACCCTTGTCCATTGCCTTGGTGAACCTCTCAAAAAGTCTATCAGGTTAAGTAGGCAGGACCTTCCCTTAACAAAGCCAAACTGGGTTGGGTTAAGTGTCTGTAAGTTGTCATTACTCCTTGTTTATCATTTCCATGATAATGCATTTCATGGGTTTGCATATTAGGCTTGTTAGACTGATGGGACTGTAGTTCCCTGGGTCAGCTGATTGTCCACCCTTCTGGAGTGGAATGACTGCTGTGGTCCTCCACTCACTTGGAACATAGTGTATTTTAATGACGTGGTTGAAGAGTGTCTCAAGTGGTCCTGACAAGTCATGATTTAGACTGCTCAGAAGGCAACTAGAGATGCTGTTGGGACCAATGAAGGTGGTGTTCTCAGCTTTAGTGGGTGCTGCCAGAAACTTGTCCCTGCTAATAGTTGGGGTAGTATGTTGGAGGGGATTTTACCAGATGGAGCTGGGTAGGAGTTGGGGGGTAAAGTCTGAGATTAATTTATTGGCACTAAATTTGCTATGTCATCTGATTGCTGAAGGTGGTATCATTCACCATCAGTTCAGCACACTGCTGCGTATTACCTTCAAGGTTCTGGACATAGCTGAAGAAGGCCTTGTGATTGTCCTCAGCCTTTGAGGCTAACCTGGCCTTGTTAGACTTAATTAGATCTTTTAATTTCTTGTTTAGTTGTATAATAGAGCACTTGTCTTTAAGGGAGTTGCTTTTTTTGGCCTTGAGTTTTCTTTTTTTATTATATACACAGTTTAGGCAAGGATTCCACCAGTGGGGTTTGTTTTTAGTGTTTGTTTTGGATTTATATCTGATATGTATGGCAGCCTCTGTGCAGCCATTCACATGTTTGTATAGGGACTCTGTGAATAATTCTGCATAGATGGCTGTGATCTCAGGGTTAGGGGAAGCCTTGAATTTTGACAAACTGTAATGTAAAAGGCTGTAGTTTGCCTTACAATGGCTCCTAACTGTTACTGGTTTGAACGGGTATTCTGGGTTGATTTTTACTTCAGAGGAGGCAGCTTTTTGTAATCTGAGGATACAACATGGTGGGGTAGGGTGGGTGGTGGGGCAATGCTGTCCCATGTTTGTGAGTACCAGATCCTGTTTCAGAGTGTTTGTGTAAGTAAAGTCCAGGAAGCATTGTGCCTGTGAGTTTAAGACAGTGAAAGTTTCCCATTCTATAGAGGGGTAGTTAAGTCACCAATGAATGGGTTGTTTGGTCACCAATGAATAGGGTGTTTGGTTGGATGATGAGCACCTGTAGTAGGTTTAGGTAGGACTCATGAGACTGTAGGAGCATAGATGGTGACCAGTAGGTAGCCATGATATGGTGAGGGACCTTATCTATGGTGACCTGCATGTAGATGAGCTCCATGGTAACATTCTTTTTAACCAACCTAGATGTATGTTCGCTGCAAACATAGATTGAGACACCTCCACCTTTAGCCTCAGCCTGTGCTGTTGTTGGTCTAAAAGTGTGGAAGGCTTGTAGCCTTGCACTGCCAAAATACTTTCTATGGCCTTAAAACAAGTCTCAGTTATGGCACAGATGTCTACATTCTCCAGAGTGAGGAGGCCTTGAACAGTGTGGAGTTTTTTGTTTGGGCTCTTAGCAATGAGCAGTAACCTTAAGGTTACCTGGAGAATTTTTCACTATTTTGGTAGTTTTGTCTGTTTGGCATTGCCTAATAGGCTGAAATGGAGCGGATAAAGTGTTAGCCAATATCCAAAAGCCTAGGGCAGAGGTGCAGCCCTTCCTTATCATAGCAACGTGGTCTGTTGACCATGTCCTCCCATGCTGACAGATACTGAAGCCCCTTGCAATGACACTAGAAACGAAGCCACTCCTCCCATGCTGACAGATACTGAAGCCCCTGCAATGACACTAGAAACGAAGCCACTTCTCCCATGCTGACAGATACTGAAGCCCCTGCAATGACACTAGAAACGAAGCCACTTCTCCCATGCTGACAGATACTGAAGCCCCCTGCAATGACACTAGAAACAAAGCCACTTCTCCCATGCTGACAGATACTGAAGCCCCCTGCAATGACACTAGAAACGAAGCCACTCCTCCCATGCTGACAGATACTGAAGCCCCTGCAATGACACTAGAAACGAAGCCACTTATTAAAACCAATCATTTTTGTTCATACTGTTGCATCACTTATTTATTTATTTACATTTGTTTACTAGGAAATTCCGACTGGACACAGGTCCTTTTTCAGTGGAGGCCCGGTGAGAAAAGCTTCACATATTGTAAAATGACAATTCAGTAACAACATTGGTGACATAATTTAGAGAGCTCTTAGGTACATATTATAGTAAAAAAACCCCATAAAGTATGAACAATAACACAGACATATAGTTTAAGTAATATAAACAGCTTAATGTACAGTTTAAACAATATAAACAGCTCACTGTACACAGTATATGGTATTAATAGGTTTTAAGTATGCTAAGCAAAGGTAATTAGTGTATTTTCATTAAATTGCCTTTATGGAAACAAAGATTAGATCAGCCAGAGAGGGGGATTTGAGCAGAGTGGGCAGAAATGAGCAGAAGTGGGTGGGGGGTATTTAGTCTGGGTTTGGGCAAGGGCACAGCCAGTGAGATTATAGGTGCAGTTTCAGTGCAGTTTTGAAATGACTGGAGGAAGTTAGGGTAGTGATAGTGGGGGTATGTTATTCCAAAGTTTGGATATGGCACAGGAAAATAGAGATTCCCCTGCAGTGTTTTTGGCTTTGGTGACCTGGAAGAGATTTTTGTTGCTGGACCATAGAGGTCTGGAGGAGTGGTAGGGTTGGAGAAGGGACTGCAGTGATAGGAGTTTGAGAGGGTGGTTTAAACATTTGTGGGCAAAGAAGAGTTGATTCAGGTGAAGGAGTTGTGGGAGCTGGAGCCAGTCTAGTTCTCTGAGGGAGACACAGTGGTGGCTATGGTAGGGAGCACCATGGTGAATTTAGTGGTTTTGTTGTAGCATGCCTCTAGTTCGTTTAAGTCTGATTGTTAAAGATAAGTAAGTACGGGAGATGCATAGAGTAAGGTGGAGATTAGTTGGGAGTTTGCAATAGTGATTCTAGCAGTTTTGGTGAAGTACTGTTTGTTTTATATAAGGTACCAAGTTTTTTGTTAACTTTTTTTATAGTAAGGGATATGTGGGTGTTGATTTTGAGATTGTTGTCAATCTCTACTCCGAGTAGTTTGGTGTGAGCTGATGGAGAGATGGAGGTATTGTCTTTGGAAAGTATATTGAAGTGAGGGGAGTTTGGGGTAAATTTGGATGGTTGAAAAATGAGGAGTTTGGTCTTATTGGGGTTAAGTAGGAGCTGGGAGTTGGATAGCCAGCTTTCTACAGATGAGAAAGGTTCTTGTGTGATCTGTTGGAGTTCAGGTAAGGTGGGGGCAGAGAAAATGAGGGTGGAATCGTCAGCGTACTGTATGAGTGAGGCTTGTTTGGAGGCAGTGTGCAGGTTGTTGGTGAAAAGGGAGAATAGTAGGGGGCCAAGGATGGAATCTTGGGGAACACCAAGGATTACTGGAAGATGAGGGGAGAGGGTGTTTTCCCATACAACTGATTGCTGACGGGCATGGAAGTAGCTGTGGAACCATTTTGTGGCTGGTTTGGAGAAAGAGAGGTTGGAGAGAGCAGAGAGTAGAAGTTCATGAGATAAAGGCCTTAGACAGATCAAGAAATATGGCAGAGGAGAAGAGGCCATTGTTTTTGTGCTAAAGGATAGTGTTAGTGAAGGAGAGAAGAGCAGTGGTTGTGCTGGGTTGTGGCCTGAAACTGTGTTGAGTATTAGAGAGGAGATTATTGGTTAGGAGGTAGTTAGAGACTTGGGAATTGATACATATTTCTAGTATGTTTGAGAGAGGGGAGAGGATGTCAATAGGGCAATAGTTGGAGAGGTCGGTGGTGGGACCACCTTTATGAAGGGGTATTATGTGGGATATTTTCCATAGTGATGGTACCTGGGATTCTGATATGGAGCGGTTAATTAATATGGAGATAGGATATGCTAGGACTTCGGCAGCTATTTTTATATATTCGGCAGAGAGGTTGTCAGCAGCAAGTTTGGTGGGTTTGAGTTTTGTCAGAAGTTTTTTTTATGTAGGAGGAGGGAACTGTTGAGAAGGAGAAAGCAGGGTGGAGTGAATTGGCATACGTTGAGGAGGGAGTTGAGGTAGGGAAAAGGAAGTTATGTACTCACCATAACGTTCCATCTGAGTAGTTATACTTAATTTTCTGCAACCTGTGGGTATTCGGATCCATATCGGATCCGAGTCGGCAACATTTTTCAAGCATCTGCTCCAAGCTCCAAGCTCCTCCCCTTACCCATAATCCTTCACATCTCCTACCTTCCCTCAGATCGAGTTTGCCACTATTCAAACTATCAGCAACTCAATAACAGCACTAACCTCGAACAGGTTGGGGGAAAGAGGGTGGGACGGTTGCAGAAAATAAAGTATAACTACTCAGATGGAAAATTATGGTGAGTACATAACTTCTTTATCTGAAGTAGTTAACTTCATTTATCTGCAACCTGTGGGACAGAGTCCTCAGCTACCAAAACTTCTGGGAGGCCCTCATGGAAGGATATTCCTGAGCGCTGCAGAGCCAAAGGATGCTCTCCCTCTAGAGATCAAATCCAACTTATAATGAGAAATAAATGTATGTGACCTTGCCCAGGTTACTGCTGCACAGATATCCAGTGAAACCCTAGACCAAAAGGCAGCAGAAGTTGCCATAGATCTGGTAAAATGAGCTTTAATAGGTCCAGGTGGAGACAGACCTTTATCCTTATAGACTTGCAGTATACATTGTGTAATGCATCTAGCTAAGGTGAACTTGGAAATGGCCTTGCCCAAAAAAGGTCTGGAAAAGGACACGGATAACTGGTCAGACTTATGAAATTGTTTAGTCCTGTGTAAATAGAAACAGAGCTGTCTATGAACATCTAGCAAATGCAACTGATATTCACCTATGTTCTGGAAATTTGGAAAGAACACAGGCAGATTAATCATCTGGTTAATATTTGATTCAGAAGCAACTTACGGTAATAAAGAAGGGTTTGTGCGGAGCAAAACCCTGTCTTTATGAAAGATCAAGTAAGGGGGCATGGCAGACAAAGCTTGGATCTCAGAAGCCCTTCTAGCCGAGGTAATGGCCACTAGAAAAGCTGTGTACCAGGACAGGAATTTCACATCTACTGACGCTGCTGGTTCGAATGGGGGTGCCACCAACACCTGTAGAACTAGGGTAAGGTCCCAAGGAGGGATGAAATCCTTAACTGGGGGACGTAAAGGAAAAGTACCTTTCAGAAAAGCTTTACACAATCTCAAGGAGGCCAGAGCATTCAGATTTTTGCTGACATGAAAATTAGATATGGCTGCCAGTTGTACTTTCACAACAGAGGTATCTAGCCCCTTGTTAGAAAATATAGGACAAAAACTCCAACACTGCAGGAACTTGGGCTGTAAAGGGATCTAGGTTCCTCTGAGAAGCCCAAATAGAGAAGGTTTTCCATTTGCTGCGATAAACCTTCCTAGTGGAAGCTTTGTGGGATGCCACCAAAATATTCTTTACTGAAGATGACAGACTGGGAGTCCTAGCAATCAAGGGAACTGGAGCAACCAAGCCATCAGCTTGAGGTTGCCCAGATTGGGCAGACTGATGCCCGAGGGATGAGAGATGAGATCCGGGCAGGGATCCGGCATCCGTGGGGGAGTTAGAACATGAGACCAGAGGAAGGGGAACCACACCTGACGAGGCCAGAATGAGGCAATGAGGATCACTTTGCACCCCAGATGGCAAGCTTTCTGAAGAAACTTTGGAATGAGAGGTAACGGGGGATAAGCATACAGTAACCTGGGAGACCCCTGGTGAGGGGATCAGAGCAAAGAACTCACTGCACTTCGCGTTGGAAGGAGATTCGAAGAAATCGCAGCAAGGCTGACCCCACGCAAGGAAGATCTCCCCAGCTATTGACTGTTTCAGAGACCACTCATATGGCATTAGAATAGCCCGACTCTGTCCGCTAAAATGCTGGAGCATCCCGGGATGTGCGTTGCAATCAGAAACTGACTGGAGGAGATCGCCCACTCCCACACTCTCATAGCCTCATGACAGATAGGGTAAGATCTGGTTCCTCCTTGTTTGTCGATGTACCAGACAACAGACATGTTGTCTGACTGAACCAGAATCATCCCCGGGGGAAGAACAACATGAAAGGCTTGCAACAATAAAAGCACTGCCCTCATCTCCAGAACATTGATATGCAATCTGGTCTCGGTCTGGGACCACATGCCTTGGACCATCCTCCCCAAAAAGTGCCCCCCCCACTCAAGCTGAGAGGTGTCCGTGGTCACTGTGTCTTGGGCTGGGGGTGTTATGAAGGGATGACCTACCAAGATTTCTGGCAATTGGAACTACCAGAGAAGAGAAATCTTGCAAGCTCTGTTGATTCATATTGGATAGTCCATGGGGAGGTCTAACCAAGACCACTGAATTGCCAGAGTCCACTGAAGCACCTGCATGTGAAGGTGTGCACAGGAAAGGATTGAGATTGCTGCGGCCATGGAGCCTAGGGCTTGGAGAACATCGCTCACTGTTGGCATCCTGGGGCGGAGGATCACTGACACATGAGCCCATAGGTTCTGGACCCTGTCCCAAGTGAGAAAAACTTGCAATAGTAGAGTGTCCAGCTGTGTCCCTATAAATTCCAAGGTCTATGTTGGGTTCAAGCGGGACTTGGAGATGTTGATGGTAATCCCTAGGTTGACTGCAAGATGCGGGAAGGAGTCTCTAGCCATGCAAAGTAGATACTTAGTGGCAGCAGTGAGAAGCCAATTGTCTAGGTAAGGAAACACCTGAATTCCCTGAAGCCTCAGGTGAGCCGCTACAACTGTCATAACCTTGGTAAACACCCTGGGGGCTGGGGTGAGACCGAAGGGTAGGGCTCTGAACTGGAAATGATTGGCTCCCAGCTGGAAGCGAAGAAATCTCCTGGAGCTTCTGCAAATTTTGATATGGTAGTAAGTGTCCTGGAGGTCTATCGAGCACATCCAGTCGCATTCTTGGAGGTAAGATAGAATGGACTGCAAGGTGACCATCTAGAATTTCTGCTTGGCTACAGTCAGGTTCAGGGTTGACAGGTCCAATATGGGCCTGAGGTCCCCCGTCTTTTTTGACACTAAAATGAACCTGGAGTAAATGTCTAATCTGGACTGATCTGGGGGGACCGTTTCGATCGCCTGATTGTGAAGCAGCTTTGAAATTTCATGCACTGCCACCACCCTTTGAGTGGGTGGAACATCTGGGAGGTGCTTTGGTTGGATGTGTGGAGCAACGAACAGGATGAAGTAGCCTCTGAATATTATTTGGAGCACCCAACAGTCTATCGTAATGGACTCCCAAGCCATTAGGTGCAATGACAATCTTCCCCTGACTGTCTCCAGAGTAGGACAGTCAGGCAACCCCTCAGGGTTGCTGCGTGGGTCTGTCCGAGAAGGTCTCCCTAGATCCAAAGTTCCTCAGGCCCCCTCTGCCTCTGGGGCAGTGTCTGTCTTGTCCCCTTCTGCCTTTAGGAGACGAGTTGTCCTGAGTGTCCCGGGAAAACTGAGATTTTCAGAACCACATCTTCTTTTGCCCTCTCTGATTACTATAAAAGGATCTTTGAGGGCTAGAGAAGCAGACTCTGACAGCAGACAGAGTCTTCCCATCCTTCTCGCTCTGGACCAGGGAGTCACAAACTGTCTTCCCAAACAGGGGGAAACCATCAAAGGGAGCATTTGTGAAAGACGCCTTGAAAGAGTCTGCGAATTGACAAAGTCTGAGCCAAGCGTGCCGCCTCATAGCTACGCCAGTCCCGGCCACCCTAGCTGCTCCTTCTGTGGCATGGGAAAGAAGACGCATGGATGTGTTCGAAACAGATTTCAGAGTCGACATTTTCGCAGAGAACAACTGTTTGTCCGTTGGCGACAAAGACTCTGGGGGTGACATAACGAATTCCGTGAGTAGGTCTCGTTGGAGTTGAATGTTGTATGCCAAATAATTCAGCACTCATATAGAAAATGTCAATGAAGAAAAAACTTGCTTCCCAAACTGATCCACCATCCTAAACTCCTTGTCCTGAGGGTGGACCGAAGAACTTTCCTGTGCCAGTACTCTCTTGGTGGCAGCTGCAACCACCATAGCATCCACTGGGGATTCCTTGTACCAGGCCTGTCTGTCTGTGGGAGGAGAAAGGATCCTGTCTGGACATTTGGGTATTGGCTCTATGGTGTCAGGCTCTTTCCATGCCAGTGTGGTAATGAGACCCACTAATGGACCTGCAGGAGGGGATACCCAGGATGTAAATAGGCCCGTGCCAAAGGCCTCCAGGAATACTGACTCACACACTAAATATATACCAAAAAGTACCACTTACTACACCCAACTAGGAGCTATAGAGACCACGATGTGTATGCATGAAGTGGCAAATGAAATCTGAGGGAAGGTAGGAGGTGTGAGGGATTATGGGTAAGGGAAGGAGCCTGGAGCTTGGAGCAGATGCTTAAAAAATTTTGCTAGCTCGGATCCTTTATGGATCCGAATATCCACAGGTTGCAGATAAATTAAGTTAACTACTTCAGATGTGTTGTTTGGTGAGAGATAGTATGGTTTCTGTGAAATGTTTGTTGAAGGATTCAGGTATGTTGGTGGAGTTGGGAGGGATAGATGGGAGGGGGTGTTTACTTTGCCTGGGCTAAGGATAGAGTTAATTGTAGAGCAGAATAGCTTTGGGTCCTGGTTAGAAGAGTTTAGTGAAGTTTGATAGTAGTGTGCCTTGTCTATTTTTATTTGTTTTTTGACTTTATTATGTAGTTCTTGGAAATATTGTCTATCTGAGGGTTTTTATGTTAGATGCCAGTGTTCCCAAGCTTTATCCCTGGTCTTCATTAGGTCCCTGGCAAGTAAGCCTGCAGGATTTTTTGCAGGGGGGGGGTGCAAACCCAAGCCCCGCCCACACAGCCCTACCCCCTCTGCTGCCCCACCCACTCACAGCCCCCCCCCCCGCCCATGCAGCCATTCCAGTGTCCCATTACTTGGCTATTTCTCCCCATTTGTCATAGAACCTGTTCAAATCTCTCAGCGTGCATACTGTTTTATGCTTTACTTCTACAATGATTACAGATATCTGGATTTCATTTACAACTTTTATTTCAAATTTTATAGCACAAACACTGACAGACATTTACTAAACTTAAACAAAGCAATAGTCTTTCAATGAAAACAGACTTAGCATTAAAACTTCTCTACCTTTGAAACCCACATTCACTGAAACAGCATCGAAGCCCACATTCAACGAACATGCATCTGGCTAGTGGCAGGGTAAGTTTACCTTTGGCCCGTTTCCAAATCATAGGCTCCTTGCACACATTTTTAGAAACGTGCAAGAGTTCTTTGATTCACCTTCCTGACTATTAATTATACTACATAATAATTGAATTATATCCCTTGTATAATACAGCACCACTTGTTAGGGTGTGTTTTAAATTTATAGTTCTGAACATCTTTCCTTTAAGCAATGAAACAAATCATATGAACCAATAATGACAACCTGCCCAATTCAGAACATTTCAACCATAAAGGAACACTCAAACTTCTGTCATACAATCCACCAGTATCAATCAGTATGCAGAATCTCTGCAGAAGTAAAAGTCATCTGAATAATTCCACATTAAAGAGATCTGAAACCAATGAAGAGGTTGTTGCTAGAAAAAAACTTTATATTTCAGTGTTTCATTTACAAATTCAGTGCCTGTTGCCCTTGAAGAATAAATTGCATGTGCTACATTAAAATAAATGGTAAGTTGGTATATTGCAATAGGGAATTGTTGGCAGGCTGAAAAACAGGCTCATAGTTATTAGGTGTCTCATCCAAAGGAGGACATACTAAGAACTACAGTACCATACCTCCTTAAAATACAAATGTACATGCTGTATGAATAGAACCTACAGCCCTTTGCATCAAGATGCAAGTATTTTACCTGCTGCGCTAACACTGCTTTAAAATTCTATACCACAATAATGATACCATTTGCTAAACAAAACAGTTGCACATAAATTCCACCTGTTAGAGCTAACTATGGCATTTCTCTCTGACTCTGTCACACACACACCCCTCAACTTCTTAGTGCAAGAAATACATAAATTGAAGTTACAACTACTGTAAACTCTGTGTGACCATGGTGTGCGTTTGTTTTTGACAGAAAGGTATAAGGGAACTCATGGCTATGTATATAGTTGAATCTCTCTGTACTGAAGTACTCCCTACCATGATGCTGTTTTAATAGTGAGTTTGCATTCAGAAACTTTTACAGTTTTTATACTGAATTTTATAGCTACATGAATTAAAAAATAACCAATTTCCTTTTCAGAGCCTAAACTAAAAAGTCCACTCCTTACAAGCACTGCTTCCTCTGGAAAACATCTATATATGCATCATCACAGAGACCTAGTTCAAGACCGATGACAGCACTCCTTTAATGCAGGATTTCAAGACCGATGACAGCACTCCTTTAATGCAGGATTTCAATACCTGCCACAAGTTCAGGCCTATCACCCGAGATGAAAGGGTGATGGTGTCTACATATTCTTAAAGAACATTTCATCTCCAGACTTGCTATGTGAGATAATGACGTGGAATTCCTCTGCATCCAACTTAGCATCAACAAAACTCCTTACTGTGTCATACCTAACTATAGGTCCCCTCTATGTACCCCATCAGTCCATATCTCCTAACTAATATGGTGTCCCTATGCATTAAGCCAACACCATTACTCTAGGAGACTACAGTCACATTTTCTTCCAAGGATTATTAGGGAAGAGCAACATTTTGAGCCAAAATTGGGGACAATGGAGAGGTTTGGATATTCCTAATTCTACAAAGCGATTTACATACCTCTCAACCTCTTAATGCAAGAAATCTGGACAAGGCTAAATATATTGGGGGAACATACAAACACTACTAAAAATTGCTCTTGTATAAACGTAAGACAGTTGATAGAATAACAGGTCTTGCATTAGCATGCATTTTTCTGAAGGTTATGACGTCTGAAACTCAAATGTCTGTCATTTAGTGACTTCATTGCATGAGGAACAAACCAAAAATAAGAAGCAAATATCTATTCATTCTGCAAAGATATGGACAACTGAGAGGTATAGTTCAACCGGGGCTGTCCGAGTTTGCTACCCCCCCTCACAAAACCATGGTCGAATGGAGCCCCCCCCCTGCAGCCATTCCAATGTCCCATTCCTTGGTTATTTTGCCCCATTTACCATAAACACTGTAATGTGCATACTGCTTTACTTCTGCAATAATTTAGATTTCATTTGAAAGTTTTATTTTGCATTTTACAGCACAAACTCTAATACGTATCTGTTAAACAAAGCAATGCAGTCTCACAATGAAAATAGACTTAACATTAAAACTTCTCTGCCCTTGAAACTCACATGCATTGAAACAGCATTGAAACCCACATTCAAAGAAAATACATTTTGCCAGTGGCAGATAAATATTAACTCTGGGCTGTCTTCAAAATCATAGGCCCCTTGAACATAACATACACATGCTCTTTGATACACCTTCCTGACTGTATTACATTATATTCCTTGTACAATACAGTACAGTTGTTAGAGGGCATTTTAAATTTATTGTTTTGAACATTTTTCCAGTAAACAATGAAACAAAATGCATATACCAATGACAAAACTGCCCACATCAGAACATTTCCATCATAAAAAGTCTACTCAACCTTCTATAGTCCACCAGTATCAGTAAACAATATGCACAATCTCTGAAGTAGTAAAATCCACATAAAAGAAATTTGTAACTAATAAAGAGGTTGCTGCTAGCAAACAACTTTGTATGTCATTGTTTCATTTACAAATAAAGTGCCTGTTGCCCTTGAGGAATAAATTGCCTATGTTGCATGCAATAAAAAATGATAAGCTAGTAATACCGCAATAGGGAATGGATAGCAAACTGATAATAGGTTCATAGTTACTAGGTATCTTTGCCAAAAAGGACTGCAGCATCCACCCCCTTTACAAGGCAGTACAGTATCAGCAATGCATCTACCTACTGTGGGAGTAGAACCCACAGCTTTCAGCATCAAAAGCAAGTACACTATCTGTTGTGCTATTAACAATACAAGCAGACTAAACATAAGCAGCATTAACTTTTGCTCCCCTGCAGCTCTCAGCTCCTTATAAAATCTACTCGACACTCAGCTGTATCTCTGAACTTTGCAGCACAAGAAATCTGGAAAAAGCCAAAATTTATTGGGGGGGGGGGGCAAAAGGCCAAAAACCAGGGACACATTTTAAACATTGCTTGTATAATGTTGGAAAGTTGCTAGAATAAAATGCTGCGTTACCACCATACATTTCACTGCCACGTCTTGAACCCAGGGGACACTGTGCAAAACAGTCAGAGCAACATACCACTATACCAAATCAGCTGTTTTGTGAAAGAGGACGACTGAAACTTAAATGGCTACCATTTAGTGAATTCAGTTCTCACCATAGCACAGCTGTCAACCTCTTAGCACAAAATACCTGAACAAAGCCAATACTGGGTGAATACAGCCCCCAAACATTCAGTGAATTCAGTTCTCACCATAGCTCTCAACCTCTTAGCAAAAAACACCCGGAAAAAGCCAGTAATGGGGAACTATAGCCCCCAAACATATTCAGTGAATTCAGTTCTTACCATAGCTCTCAACCTTAGCACAAAACCTGGATGAAGCCAATAATGGGGGGAATACAGTCCCAAAGACAGGGATACTTTTCAAATATCCATCTTGTACACTTAGAAAATTGCTAGAATAAAAGCTTTTGTTACCATGCACTTTCTGAAGAATATGAAGTCTGATACTTAGATGAGTTTCATTTTTTTTTAACATTCGTTAACCAGGAAAGTCTGACTTGGGGAAAAAAAGCTAATTTTTAGCAGAGGCCCAGAGAGAAACACTCCAGACAGCCAAGAATCAAACCAGAGAACATGTAGCTGTCAGGCAACAATGCTACCACTGGCTTTGCAAGGACACAAATACAGAAACCACAGATTTTATGAGGAGCAGAAAAAGTATGAGGGAAAAACCTGCAACATTTTTACAAATGGTGGTGGGTAGGGAATTCAGGCTCTTGCCACTTGGACCCAAGTTACAGGGTTCAAGCCTTATTCTCTACCCACCACCATGTAGTGCTTTGAGAAAAGGCATTATGTACAATTCAAATTGGAACTGATAAGAATGACAGCTCATTTTGTTTTCTGTTAACATACCAGAAGACTGCACTGCTTTCTGTAGTTGACAAAATTATTTTCTTACATCATGGTCACTGTATATTCATACTTTTGTTGTCAGTCGTACCTGTGTACATGCTTTACCTTTATGTCTCATTTTACATACATGCCTCTTTCAATGTGGTACTGTTGTGAAGGGATGTACAGTTTTGGATTTCCCCTTAATGTAATGCTATATTTACATACCTGATGATTGTGGAAATGGACTCTAGCTGATGCCATGATGCAGTGCCTTGCACTAGTACCTCCCCAGCACACACACACACACACACACACACACACACACACACACACACACACACACACACACACACACACACACACACACACACACACACACATGCATTAACAGTCTAATGAAGCGCTTGAGAGCTTTTATAGTAGCCCAGGATTTATATCTGACTTACTAGAGGGCTTCCTTTTTTTCTTCTACACGAAATGCCTAACTGTATGACTGTATGTCTTGTATTTCTTTCAGCTCTCATGGCCTACCTTCTTGTCAAGTGATCTGCAGTTGAAATTTTTGCATCTGATCAAATGACCTCATAAATCAAATTTTCTCTGCAAGCTTCCCAGAAATACTTCATTATAAAGCATGCAAAATGACTTTCATATCCTATTACAAGTAGGCACTGTTGTATGCATTTTTTTCAAACTAATTAGTGAGCCCTTAATACAGATTGTGCTCTTACAAGCTACAGCAGTAGAGAATTTAAGCTATAAAATGAAAAATTGTTTTCAACCTCGTATATGTGTATGCTACCAAACATATATGGATTTTTTGTGTGCGTGTGTGTATACCTAATGACCATCTGAGTTATTAGTTTTTTAAATGCTACAAAAACAGATATTACTGTGTGTGTCTGTGTCTGTACCTGATGACCATCTAAACTACTAGTTTTTTAAGTGCTGCCAAACAGATCATATATTAATTTGTGTGTGTGTGTGTGTGTGTGTGTGTGTGTGTGTGTGTGTGTGTGTGTGTGTGTGTGTGTGTGTGTGTGTGTAAATTAAATCTCAAAGAGTGTGTGTGTCAGCTACTTGGGGCAGGGACATGAAGCACTGTTTTCACAGTCCCAATGTGGAGCCTTATTGGGGAGCTGGGGAGTGGTAGATGGAGACACACAGACCCCGGGGTGAGTGTGTACCCTGCGTACTCTTAAGGGAAATTGTGCTTGGTGCAGGGAGGTCTACATCTGGAAATACCAAGTATATCCATTGTATTCTAAATGCACATCCCTCTCTACTGTCAGGAGTCAGGCTCATTGATTACTGGCCCAGTGTGGGGACATCATAATATGCATAGGTTGTTGTATTCCCTTTGCATGGGACTTTCAGAGACCAACTGGGAACACTGCATATTTCAGTGTCCTCCATCTCAAGAATACTCAACAAGTTCCTCAACACAGTGCTGCTACATTTGAAGGAGCATGTATGGTTTCCTTGAGTACTACAAAGAGAGAGATAAGGCCATGTATACTTTATATGACATTACTCTTCTCCATGAGGTACTAAGCTGCCATATGACTGCACACCTGTAGCAATAAAGGTTCTACCTGGCTTACAGTCCAAACATCTGAGAATAGGAAGGGATACAGTTTTGGGAACTGCCAAATAGCGTGTGAAAATACTGAGATCTTACATGGTGTCAGCACAGCAACCGTGTAGTTCACATGTTTCATACATGTCCCCATATATCTCACCCACTTCCTACACAGTGAAATTCCACATATTCATCTAGTTAATAAATGCAGGTGCTGTTCATAGATCATAGTCGAGTACTAGGATAGCTGTCCCTGTGGACCATTTTGAGACTAGCCAATTTCCTTTCCTAAGGAGAGAATCAAACCCTGTACTTTGCAGCTGTGAGGTAAACAACTCAAACATTACATCACCCTCAACCCTGTGGCTAATGTTAAGGTTTATGGCTGCAATTGCACTGTATACAAATGTACTGACCCTCCCCAAAGGCACATGCTGATAACTTTGTCACAGATTAAGCTAAATCCGCACTGGAACCCTGGTGTGTGTTACTTGGCAGTTTGGATATAAGATGCAGCACATCTGTGGTATTTTATGTGAGTATGGCTAGGGTTGGAATTTAGCCAATTCAGTCAATAAGTGCATGAAAGGGTTTTTTTTTAAACCAAATTAAGAAAAAAAAAATCTTGCTATGCTCATTATAAAAGGCTTCATTTTAGGAACAGATTCCAATGTGTTGGGTAGCCTGCCTTGTCGGTTCTGGGAAATGTTGAGGAACGGAGTAATGCCAGCTCATTTTAATTTAACTGTTGGTAGACTGCAATCCGTGGATAAGTGGTGAAGGAATATGTGAAAAGAGTGTCATAACAGACCACTAAAGATGCTGATATCATCATGATAGGATACCTGTTCTAGTACACCTAATAGAGGCATGTGTCTCACACCACACACACACACACACACACACACACACACACACACACACACACACACACACACACACCTCACTCTGAAAGAGTCCCATCTTCCATCCATTTCAGTTTCCGCTCGTTTCCTCGAGCTTGCGAACCTGTCCCATGTTCCGCTCATTTCCTCCCGCTTGCGAACCCGAAACCCATCCCATCTTCCGTCCGTTTCAGTTCCCGCTCATTTCCTCTCGCTTTCGAACCCGAAACCATCCGTGTGAGTTCCCGCTCACAAACTTGAAAATATGCGCGATGAGCGATGATGTCAGCACGCCCGTGACTGGACTTCTTAAAGAAGAAAGCATGATGTCAGCACGGACTTCTTTCTTCTTAAAGAAGAACGCCCTCTAAAAAAAAACAAAAAAAAACCTTTTTTTTAAATTATAACATTAACTAGTCAGCCGATTCCAGGGGGGTGCAAGTGCACCCCCTTGCACCTGCCTGCGGGTGGCCTTGGTCCCTGGTGGTTTTCTGTAGCCAGGGGGTGCTTTTTCTTCTGACTTTGGAATATCTTAGGGGGCGTGGGTGTTCAGGATGTTGAGGAAGGTGCTGTTAAAGAAGTGGATGGCCTCTTCAAGGTTGAGGTATTTTAGAGGTGACCAGTTAATATTTTGGAGAGAGGAGGTAAAGGAATGGGGGTTGAAATTAGCTTTGTTTCAGATTTGTCTGTGAATGATGGCCTTGATAATGTTTATGTGATGTCTTAGTAAGAAGGTTGGGGAATGGTCACTGAGGCTGTCAGGTAGACAGCCAGACAGGTAATTGTGTGGGTCTTTGCTGACTAGATCCGGGTGGGGGACTGTACTAGTTGTGAGAACCCATAGAGATTTAGGTGGAGGGCTGGGTGGTTGGTGTTAGAGGAAAGCCAGTTAATGTTAACATTGCCAAGGCTGATAGTTTCTTGGGGTAGAGAGGGACTGGCCTAGCTTAGGGAGTTTTAAAGAGGAGGTATGTTTTGGCCTGGTGGGAAGTAACAACCTAAGATGTTAATTGTTTTCTTTGGGTTGATTTTGAGAGTGGCGTAAAGGATTTCTTCATTGCCAGACTGAGGAGCTGATTTGTTGAGAATTGGATATTGAGATTATCTTTGAACAGCACGGCTGCACCACCTCCTTTCTTGGGTGGTCTGTCCTGGCGAAGGATGTTATATCCAAGTGGGAGAAATTCCTCACTTTTGATGTGAGGTTTGAGACAGGTCTCATTTAGGATGAGAATGTTAAGGGAGTACAGGTTTACATAGGCAAGGAGGTGCTGAGGTTTGTTACAGATGCTCCTAATGTTAAGTGATATAAAGAGGAGGTCTGATGGATTTTTGCTGTTTGTGATTTGAGACATGTGGGAATTTATAGGAGAAGGGTTTGAGGTGGGGGTAGAGAATGTAGGACCAGGGTTGGGGTGGATATCTCCACTGAGGGCTAGTTTGGAGAGGGAGTTAAGAATGTGCTTTATATAAGCAGTGAAGTGCCGGTCATATTTTAGGGATATCTTATGTTTAAATATGGTGGGAGTATGGTTGTAGGGTTAGTGAATTGAGAAGAGGTTTTTAGTAGGGGGGGCAGGTGAAGTTGTACAGTGAGTGTATGAGGGGAGTTGATGTGAGTGTGCAGTGAAAGTGGTTGGGAGTTGTTATTGTGTGGTTTTGGTAAGAGGTAATATAGACTAGAAGGGAACAAAACAGGAGTAAAGTCACCTTGACTATTAGCATGACTGCTTTGATTTAGGCATATAGGCAGTATATGGGAGGGGTAATGTTAGCACTTACACTTAGATGTTTTCTTTTAGCTGTAAATTTTTCTGTTTTCAAGTAGAAAAAAGTTGGCTGAGTAGATATCCTGAGGTTGCAGGGACCAGATTAGCCAGGCAGGGAAACTGTGGGGGAGAGAAGTGGGAGATAGAGTTAAGCTACGTTTTGTGCAGACATGAGTGAGATTAGAATACTTAAAGTTGCAATTAGGAACACGTCAGCAGTGTAACAAAGCAGATGCAATTAAAAGTCCAGGTAATGGCTTCTAACAGTAGATGTAGCTAGGAGTTCTATTCAACCAACAGGGAACAGAGAAGACAGTCTACAGCGTTAGCGTGTCTGCGGTAGCTACGTAATACACTAAGAAGCAGCAGTAAGATCGCTAGATGTCGCTATGAGCTTTTCCCATCTTTTTTATTTTAAAAAGATAAGCCAGTTCACAGCAAAATAGCGCATCTGCAGTGGATGCGCAGTTAAAACAATGTAGTAACTGGGAACACAAGGTACATGTTTTCTGCTTATTCCAACTTTAAATACATCAGTAGACACAGGAAATAAAGCTTTATGCTTATTCCAACTATACAACAAGGCAGTAAACAGCAGCAGCGTTCCTACAGAAATTAAGTACATTAACCAAGGAAACAGCAGTAATAGAATTCTGGATGTTGTTAGATGCTTTTCCAACTTTTTTAAATTTGATTTTTTTTAAACTAGTGGAGTTTACAGCAGTCACGTTTCCATGGCAAATTCAGGATATAAACAGGAAACACCAGGAAAAAATACTAAAAACACTAGTTGCTAAGTCTTATTCAATTATTAAAATAGGGCAGTTTACAGTAGTGGCATTCAGCTGGTGAAACTCAGATACATGTCTTGCAATATGTTAGGCTTCCAACTACTTTACACAAACAGCTTTTCTATATTATTCTATTTGTGTTAAAAGGAACACTTCCAATACAACACATGTAATAGCAAATTGTATGGGTAGGTGCTGCAATATTATCAGATTAAGCAGAGAGAGACTAACATGAAGGATACACTCAACAAATATTTATAGACTGCTGAAAAAGCAACGAAACCTGACAGAAATAGCCATGCAGAGAAACCAGCTAAATCATTCAGCAATAAGTGGCAGTATTTATATCAGATATTCCATTGGCCCAACAAATTCAAGCAAGCTTCTTTACTTATGAAATATTTGGCCAATATTAAGATATAAACAACAGTCATTTGTTCTGGTGGATTAATGACAAAACACATAGAAAAAACATTCCATCGCCATCTAGAATCAACTGATGCATACTTACTATCAGCATTATAGGAAACACAATTTTGGTAAATAAAGCAATCAAACAAAAAGTTTTTCCAAGATGAAGTCCACCAAGTTACGAATTCTGTAGACTGCTCAAACCTTAAAAATAATTCGTATCTCATTCTTGAGCAGATTCCTGTAGTTAGGGCAATATTGTTAAATCTTCAAAAGATATAATAAAGATACTTTTATAACTGCTGTTCCAACTGTTGACGTATCAAATCATTCACACTTCAACCCCAAGGCCAACTTGATTAATTAACACAGCCACACGATAGGACTTTCAGAAGACTAAGTCAGCTAGAATGCTGCTCAATGCAAAGCCCGTACCTATCTGTGACACATATTCTGAGAGATCCATAATGTCTCTTTTCATATAGTCCAGTGAAGTACATCTCAGGTCATTTACACCCACATGGACTATGATAGAATCATATTGGTACGTGGGGTGCAGTGATTTGAGTGCAATGTCATATTTGGGACCCTGGCTCCAACCGATATCTTCTTGTCTAATCTGGTCAGTAGGGCATCTGTGTGTCACACAATGGAGTGTTCAATGACTAGAGTATTAGGTAGAGTGTATGCTTTCCTTATGGGCTTTGGCCTTGGAGGACCATTGGTTGTAGGCTTATTGCGAGATGTTTGGTGTTTCTTTTGGTGTGTGTTTTAGTGATTGCTGTGGAGTAGTGTAGTGTGTGTGTGTGTGTGTGTGTGTGTGTGTGTGTGTGTGTGTGTGTGTGTGTGTGTGTGTGTGTGTGTGTATGTAGTGTGAGTACTCCTGACAACCTTGTCTGTATGCAAGATTTTTGTCTACAAGGATGTTGTGTATTTACATCTCTCACATAATGTGTTATTTTTTTTAATGATTAACTGGTTGTCTGAGAACATGAGAGGACTGCCTTACAATGCCCAAATCTACCAAGCCTGGCCACAGAGATATTTAGAAATTGCATATCCATCATGTCCAGTCCTGTAATAGGGTGGGCTGTTTAGGATTTACGGTTGAGTTTTAAGAAAGATTTCCTAGCATAGTCTCTGGGGTTAAGGGCAAGATATTATATAATGCTAGGATTTGGTAGTGATATTCCAGGTGCAAGCTGGCTGCTCTAAGCTTAATTCCACACACAATGCCATGCTGTCTAACAGGTTTTGGACCAAATCAGTATCAAATCTGATCTTCATATGGATCATACAGGTATTGGTGCTCATCCTCAAACTGGTGCCACAAAAAAAAGATCCATTCTCACAATTTTGCACTCCTTAACTCCCTCTTGAGGAGCTTCAGGTCCTGTATGCTGTGCTGCCTCTTAACTCATTGGAAAGAGCTCTTCAGGTTTGTATTTTTTAAATTCTGATTGAATGCTTTAGCAAACCACTTGCTAAAAACTATAGTAGCAAACCACTTGCTACAAACTATAGTAGCAAACTGCTTGCTACAAACTATAGCACACATGCAGCACTGAAGCAAGAGCATCAGTAACCAGTAGAGAAGTTCTGGAATTTTCTTCCACACTGACATTGAAACTACGGCAGGAAAGTGAATGCCAGTACTGCTAATCATGGCCCCTTTCACCTTGCACCAAGGGCTGCTGTCATCTTTGCTACACCCTCGCTATTACTTCTGGTCAGCTGGGGAAGTACAACATTAGTAATGGTCATTACAGGACACTATAGCACACTCCACTGCATTTTATTTGTTTTTCATTTATCCTTTTGTTGATCGGTTAGTCCCACTAGGCTAGTAGCCTCTTTTCAAGGTGACCAAAGGTGGTATTTATACTACTAGGAAAAATTTGGCTAGAGCATTGGGGAGTTTCCCCTACTCTGTAGTGGTTGTGGAAAGGATGAAATATTGATGTTACAATCTCCGCTTCTGTTCTGGGCACAGTGGCGGCTTGGAGAAGCAGGGGAGAAAACAAAATGTAAATAATGGAGATAGATGCAAAGAGTGCTATTCATGACGTAAGTGGGCCCATTACTATGGTGGAAACATTGAATAGCAAACAAAAGACGGGTGAGTTGTTGTAAGAGGAAGAGATGGAGTTTAATGAGAAAGAAAGGTCAGTTGAGCCTTTCCAAAAGCAGTTTGTGGCTATGGAGGAAAAGCAACCATGCCTTTGATCACCTCAGAAGATATTTTTCAACAGAATTTCTTCAGGGAATAGGAATCAACATAAGAATGTGTTGTTACAACCCTCCAATCGGGAGGACTGCAATATGTTTATTTAAGGGACATGGTGAATCAAAGTGAACCTGAGAGCAAGATGACAGCATTGTGGATCAAGACTGTGGTGAGAATACAGGAAGGGGAGGTGAGAGAGCTTGTGAAAGAGAAAACATTGTACACTCAGATGGTGACGAAGGAGAAGGATGATTAGAAGCAGTGAAAGAGAAGGCGAGGAAGAAATGTGTAGTAAGGTTAAGTAATCGAGAAGAAAAAGCGCTCAAAAGCTATAAGGTTTGGGAACTTGTAATTGCACCCTTAGGCACTTCCGTTAAGGAGGTGAGAGCTTTTATACTTATTTAATAAGATACTTTTTGTGATATTTTATTGGAGACAGGACAGTACATGGAGACATTTTTAGAACAGTTTGAATTAAAAAAAAAAGACTGTAATCCATGGAATTTATAAGTGGTACAAACATTTAATAGAGAGACAATTTTGAAGTGAAGTGGAGAAAGAAGTGTTAAAGGACTATTTAAAGACTTTATGTAAAGAAGTTTGGGACACTACAAACTTTATGATGTTAGAGGTTTATGGACTGGGGGATGGGAATGTGGGGTGATTTTGGAAATGGAAAATGAAAATGTCATATATATTCCAAGTATAATAAATGTAGAAGGTAACAGAGGTTTTGTTAAATATCGGAGACAATTGGTGTTTTTGTGGAAAAAGATGATCATTTGATCAGTAGTTGTTGTTGTCTTTCAGCTTTCAGTAATTGTGACAAAAGAAAATGTTTTATTTGTGGCAAGCCACGGCACAAAGCTAAAAAATGTGACATGATGTGTAAAAAATCTGGGCAAACTAGAAATGTATGGGTGGATTGTGAAGAACATATAGAAATCAAAAAACAATATAAGATTCAGGAATGTGTATATAACATAGAAAGAAATGTAGAAGATGAATATGAAGAACAGATTACTACACAAGAAAATAATAAAGAAAAAAGAACACATGAAAAAAAATTAAATAATGAAAGTGGATACTTGGTACAAGAATCAAGTGAAGGTAATTATGGAAATGGGAACATCGTGAAGGGGAAATTAATTCCATAGGGAAAAGGGTGAATGACAGGGAAAAGGAAGTGTAAAGTGCAATTGTGAAAGAAAATTAAAAGGTAAAAAGTAGAAGTGGAACGGGATAATACAATTATATTACAAGGAAGCCGAACAGTTTAGCTAGAAATGTTAATAGTATAAAGAATATTAGAAGAAGAATTGTGTATTACAATTGAGCACATCGCTTGATATGTATATAAGTATATTAGAAGACATGAATATTAACAGAAGAAGAAAGGTTACAAATGGAAGAGTTATGGGGAAACATTGTTTGGAATAGTGTATTAGAATGGTGCACATCGCTTGATATGTATATAAGTATATTAGAAGACATGAATATTAACAGAAGAAGAAAGGTTACAAATGGAAGAGTTATGGGGAAACATTGTTTGGAATAGTGTATTAGAATGGTGCACATCGCTTGATATGTATATAAGTATATTAGAAGACATGAATATTAACAGAAGAAGAAAGGTTACAAATGGAAGAGTTATGGGAAACATTGTTTGGAATAGTGTATTAGAATGGTGCACATCACTTGATATGTATATAAGTATATTAGAAGACATGAATATTAACAGAAGAAGAAAGGTTACAAATGGAAGAGTTATGGGGAAACATTGTTTGGAATAGTGTATTAGAATGGTGCACATCGCTTGATATGTATATAAGTATATTAGAAGACATGAATATTAACAGAAGAAGAAAGGTTACAAATGGAAGAGTTATGGGGAAACATTGTTTGGAATAGTGTATTAGAATGGTGCACATCGCTTGATATGTATATAAGTATATTAGAAGACATGAATATTAACAGAAGAAGAAAGGTTACAAATGGAAGAGTTATGGGGAAACATTGTTTGGAATAGTGTATTAGAATGGTGCACATCGCTTGATATGTATATAAGTATATTAGAAGACATGAATATTAACAGAAGAAGAAAGGTTACAAATGGAAGAGTTATGGGGAAACATTGTTTGGAATAGTGTATTAGAATGGTGCACATCGCTTGATATGTATATAAGTATATTAGAAGACATGAATATTAACAGAAGAAGAAAGGTTACAAAATGGAAGAGTTATGGGGAAACATTGTTTGGAATAGTGTATTAGAATGGTGCACATCGCTTGATATGTATATAAGTATATTAGAAGACATGAATATTAACAGAAGAAGAAAGGTTACAAATGGAAGAGTTATGGGGAAACATTGTTTGGAATAGTGTATTAGAATGGTGCACATCGCTTGATATGTATATAAGTATATTAGAAGACATGAATATTAACAGAAGAAGAAAGGTTACAAATGGAAGAGTTATGGGGAAACATTGTTTGGAATAGTGTATTAGAATGGTGCACACGCTTGATATGTATATAAGTATATTAGAAGACATGAATATTAACAGAAGAAGAAAGGTTACAAATGGAAGAGTTATGGGAAACATTGTTTGGAATAGTGTATTAGAATGGTGCACATCGCTTGATATGTATATAAGTATATTAGAAGACATGAATATTAACAGAAGAAGAAAGGTTACAAATGGAAGAGTTATGGGGAAACATTGTTTGGAATAGTGTATTAGAATGGTGCACATCGCTTGATATGTATATAAGTATATTAGAAGACATGAATATTAACAGAAGAAGAAAGGTTACAAATGGAAGAGTTATGGGGAAACATTGATTGAATAGTGTATTAGAATGGTGCACACGCTGATATGTATATAAGTATATTAGAAGACATGAATATTAACATTTTTTTTGGGGTTTTGGGG
>NC_056737.1:1170762172-1170784672 GCF_019279795.1 Protopterus annectens | reverse complement strand
AGAAATATTATGTGCCTTATAGCCACGATTAATAAATCGTCTGGACAAATCAACACTAAAGTTAGAATACTCTTGTTCAGAAGAGCAAATCCTTTTAATCCTCATGAATTGAGATTTAGGAATATTGCGGATGATGTGGCGTGGGTGACAACTCTGAGCATGTAGCAAAGTATTGTATTCTGGAAATTTTCTATGAACTGAAGTGGCTAGTGTGTTATCAGAAAGCCTGGTAACCAATACATCCAGAAACACAATATTTTCTCGCTCAATATTGGCAGTGAATTTAATACCAAAAGAATTGTCATTCAGATAGGTTACAAACCTATAGGAGTAATCAAAATCTTAAGAGAATGTTATGTGACAGATCTGGTAGAAAGGAGCAAGTTCTTACAGAGAATGCAGGCACTTACCCTTGTCATAGATGCAGTTACTGCAAATACATTACAAATGACCAAATCTTTATACACCCAGAAATCAACTATGTCTTTAAACCAAGATTTTCAGCAACTTGTGAGAGTTCAGGTCTGATTTATTTGGCGACTTGTACAAAATGTCCAGCTTTTTATGTCGGCCTGACTAAACGAAAACTTAAAAACAGGGTGTATAATCACACCTATGACATTAAAAAACAGAATGAGCTAAATGCCTTAGCGAAGCATGTATTGAACTGCCCGGGACATTCTTTTGTTTTTAGAGTATTAGAAATAGTTGAACCTAGTTTTAGAGGAGGAGATTACATCAACTTATTGGAACTTAAAGAACTGAAATGGATTTTCAGATTAAGAGGGCATCATTTTCCAGGCCTGAACCTCTATGTCTCTATTAAACCCCACCTTAATGCACGAAGGTAGTATGCCCTAGAGACTCATATAGTTAGTTTTAAAATAATGCAGTTTAGCTTACATATTTCAGTTTCATTCCACCCAGTGTAAGGTCTAAATATTGGTATTGCATTTGTTAGAAAAGGTACAATTGTTAGTGTCTTTCATTCAAACAAATATCCTGCTAGTTCACATATATTTTCATCTCCTCGGTTGTTTCAGAACTTTAAAGTCTTATAGTGATAGAGTGTATTAAAGTATAAGAAATGTATTTTAGAAGGGTTTTTAACAATTGTATATACGGAATTTTTAGAGCAGACTAGATTCTGAAATGCTCCTGTAAACATTTAAACTATTGTTACATGTTTTCCAATGAATTGGCTATTATTGTATTTATATTTATATATATATTCATATTAATACTTAGTCTATGTATTTACACTTTTAGATGTTTATATTTTTATATTTTTATACAGTGTTATAAATCTAGATTAGGAAGTTTGTTCTTTCCCCAGGTTCCTACTTCCCCCCCTTTCCCTCCTTTCCTTCTTCCTTTTCCCTTTCTTTCATAAATTCAACAAATGATTCATAGTTGAAGCTTTTAGAAAATGATATGTATTTATCATATTTACATGTCTTCAACGTCTTTCCAAGCCAGAGGAGAGCTGGATAGTTTATATAGCCTATGACTAGAAATTATTTTGATGTTTAAGTAATTTTGTAACAATGAACTCTTCAGAATCAAGTTTATACAATGTTCTAAGTGAACTGCTCTAACCAAGGTTTTTAAAGTCTAATTAGTCTTATTTAAATAATTGATTTAAATTGATTACCTTAATTAATTAATTATAGGACAAGCCTGAGTATATAACAGCTTGTTTCATAGCATTGTTTTATGGTCTGATGAAGCGTACAGGAGTACGCGAAAGCGCTCACCACTAATAAATTCTTTGTTTTATTATAAGTCGTGCAGAGTCCGGAGTTTATGTTTTATCATAGGTTACAAACTCTGATAATTCCTCCCTATCACCACGCCACACCATCCAACAATCATCCAGATACCTCCGCCAGATGTCTAGATGTTGTATGTGTATGTTATGCTGAACATCATATATGAATGTAGCCTCATAATAACCCATAAAAAGATCTGCATATATGGGTGCAAACGAGGCCCCCATTGCTGTTCCCTTGATTTGCCAATAAGCTTTTCCATGATAGTAAAAGATGTTTTTATGTAAAACTATTTCTGTTAGTTTAATCAAAAAATTGTTGAACCCTGTCGAATATAGATCAGATTTGTATAGCCAATATGAAACCGCAAGAATGCCTAAATCATGAGGGATGCTAGTATATAATGAAGCCACGTCCAATGTACATAACCACCATGAAGATTCTAATTGAGAGTCTTTAACAATATTGAGAAATTCAGTGGTGTCCTTGATACGTGATCTAATTTGTATCAATAATGGTTTTAAGTATTGTGTAAGGAAGGCAGACAATGGCTCCGTTAAAGACCCTCGGCCTGACACAATTGGTCTACCCAGGGGTTGAAGTGGATCTTTGTGTATTTTAGGTAGCAAATATAAATATTGTGGAGTATGTTCGTCCACTTTCAGTTGTTTGGCTACCTGCTCACTAATCACCCCCTGGTCAACCGCTAAATCTAAAAAACAATCAATCTCTTCCTTAAAGGTTGAAGTAGGGTCAATACTCAATTCCATGTAAAAATTAGAATCTGATAATTGACGCAAGGCTTTATCTGTATATGTTTTGTAGTCCATGTCACCCACGCCACATCATCCGCAATATTCCTAAATCTCAATTCATGAGGATTAAAAGGATTTGCTCTTCTGAACAAGAGTATTCTAACTTTAGTGTTGATTTCTCCAGACGATTTATTAATCGTGGCTATAAGGCACATAATATTTCACATAATATTTCAATGATATGGAAAATAAGTGGATTACCAAACTGGGGGGTCTGTTTAGACCAGGATTAAATATATTAGAACAACAATGATGAGGCAACTAACAATATAAACATGTATTATATTTTTTTCATTGAAATATTGTATTTTCTAAGATATGTAGACATTTTATATTATAGCTTATATACACATGCATAGTATGTTCTTTATATTATATGTATATTTTCATAACAATATTCTGATGAGTAGGAAATATATATGATGATTACTTTATTTATTAATCTATATATCTCCTATATAAATATAACTATAAATATACATGTTGTATTGCTTTCCACGTAATAATTGTTTCCATTTGGAATTGCAAATGTACTATCTGATGGTTTGTATGTATGTCCCTTTAAGAGCTGGGATATAAATAGTGTTTAATATGGCGGAGACTTTTTTACTTTTTACTCTCTTCAGCATTGATAAAGGCTTGTGTAAGCCGAAACCGGTTTGCTTTCAGTAATGGTTATTACCATTACTTTGGATGGATTGATGGTTAGCTATTAAAATTCTGTTTAAAGCAATCCTTTTCGTGCTGGTCCACTTTTGTCTACAAAATATCTAAAATGCCTTAAAAAATTATATATAAAAATTCCCAGAATATAAGGTCAATTTTGGATAATCAACAAAACAACAAAACAATAAAAAATAAAACAGGGACCTACAAATGTGGACACTGTAATCAATGCCACTATATTATGAATATAGGTAGATTCTATCTAGAAAGTAGAAATAAATGGTTAGTCAGCAGGGGTCTATATAATTGTGAATCTAATGGTTTGGTGTACTTAGCTTCCTGTGTAATTTGTAAATCCTTCTACATGGGAAAAACTGAAAGAAAGCTCAAAAGGAGGATATACGAACATTATTATGAGATAGCTACATGTAAAGACACCAATGCTTTATTTAAACATTTAAAAAAATGCCCTGAAGCAAAATATACTTTTGTGGTTTTGGAACAAGTTAAGCTTGATGGAAGAGGGGGACCCTGGGAAGAAAAAATTGAGGTTAGGGAATTGTGGTGGCAATTAACCCTGGATGCAGGGAACCCCCCAGGCTTGAATGAATATATCTCAATTTTACCTATACTGAAATTAAGAACAGCTAAATTGTAATCATGACCAATTTATATTAGCTGAATAATGTACATAGTGGAAATTTTTGAAAGTGAGGATGTGAACAGAATAATAATAAAAATTAATGCACTGGTTTTATAAAGACAAATACATGATTTAAATGCATAGGCACATATATATATTTATTTATATATTCTTCTATTTATTTGTTTGTTAATTCATGCATTTGTTTTTTATTTTGCATATTACTTTTTTTAACCTGGTACACTAAAGTATTAAATTGTATTTAAATGATTTATTTACATGATAAAAATCTTTTTAAATAATACATGTAACATTGATTTTAAATGAACACATTTGTCAGAATGAGGGGCGTATTTTAAATGAATTACTCATGAATATTTAAATGAGTTACTCATGAATATTTAATTTAGAAGGAAACAAAACTGATTTGCTGTTTTAAATTCAATTGAAGCATTCTGATAGGTAGCAACTAATATGTAATTAAATAAAAATGGGTTTTTGTACAGTTGCCAGCATCTGATGAAGTCGAATGGTTTTATGACGAAAACGCACTTGTATGTGATTAAGGCATTTATGGTGTGCTTTTAGTGTCGTAGCTCAATAAAGAACCATTTTTTGGGATATCCTGCTTCGTTTTTCCTGGCTTGTGTAGGTGGTTACCAGTACTTTTGGCTTGGATTCTGCTTTTTTTTTGTTACGTGTGTATGTGTATGTTTGCGTGTCTGTATGCATGTGTGCGTGCATGTGTGCATGCGCGTGTGTGTGTGCCTGTGTGTCTTTTTGTGTGTGCGTGTCTGTGTGCGTGTGTGTGTATATGTGCACCTGTGTGCATCTGTGTGCATTTGTGTGTGTGTATGTGTGTGTGTGTGGTGTGTGTATGTGTGCGTGTCTGTGTGCATGTATGCATGCGTGTGTTGCATGCACATGTGTGTGTGTGTGTGTGTGTGTGTGTGTGTGTGTGTGTGTGTGTGTGTGTGTGTGTGTGTGTGTAATGTTTATATAGCTTATTAGTCGGTGTGATGTCTATGTGTGTGTGCTATGTTTATGGTACTGTTAGAGAAAGAATGTGTGGTAGCCTAATGTGTAGGGTTGGAGTTAGGCAGGGGTAGAGTTTGGGTTAGCATACATAAGTAAGCTGGCTGTCCCTAACCCCTGCCCTACACATTAGGTTGCTGAGCACCATTTCCCAGCAGTTTATGCATGCAGACTGTGTCTGTCTGTACATTAGTGACTTTTTTTGAACTTATCACATCTGTCACTGATCAGGAAAATTAATCTGTTGGTGTCATTTTGCAATCAGTATCAAATTAGCATTAACATCAAGCCCCTTTTTCCCGTTTCGTACATGGAGTCAGGGTATCACATTAACAGTTACCATCACCTGTGTTCACACTGCTGAACATTCCCAAGGTCATAAAAAACATAAAAACAAGCCACCGGCACCCTCTGGTATGAGTGCAAACATCCACCCCTAATCTTTATATATTGAAAATCTGATGTCACACAAACTCACAGAAAAGCAAGAAAGAAAAAATAAAATTCATGTTTTCCTTCTCTGAGTCAGTGAACTACAAATAACAAAACTCACATTGTCTCTCTTCTCCAAGTGCAGTGAACCACAAACAGTCTCATAATCTATAACCTAGTCGGCACCAATACATTGAAGTTAAGACAGCTAAAAAGCAATGATCTTCTTGTGTTGACATTTCAGGATTTTGAAAATTTATTTATTTTACATTTGTTAACTGGAAAAGTCTAATTTGGAACAAAGCCAATTTTCAGCAGAGACCTGGGGAGAAACATTCCAGACATGTCTTTTATAATGTGGGAGAAAACTGGAGCACCCGGAGGAATCCCACACAAATGCAGGGAGGACATGTAAACTCCACACAGAAGGCACCCCAGCCAAGAATCAAACTGGAGAACCTCTTGCTGTGAGGTGACAACACTACCGCTGCACCACTGCACCATCCACAGGACAGGCATCAAATAATTGTACATGTACTATACATATTTGTAATAAATACTATAGGCCTGATTCAATAACACCTACACTAAGTGTACACAATCTGTATTGAAGAACATCCCTACTACATTTTTGTGCTTTCTAGTCACTCAGAAAGATTATACTAACTGTAAATGTACTCTGCACTTTGTGGTAACCTTTATGAATCCCCCTCAGTATTTAAAGATGCAAGAAAATCAGTAGAAAAACTAAAATTAGGAGGAAGAAGGTGTGAGTTATGCTTGTGTTGTCTGTTCACTCAAAACAGTGTGCACTTAGTGCAGGCATTAATGAATCCCACTGTCTTATATAGTATGAAAAACAGCTATAGTAATGGGATATGGCTAACAGAGATGAACCCATAGCTAGGCTTGGGAAGATTGCTCTTTTACAAGAAAACATGCCTGTGTATATTCCAGGCACATCCTAAAATTTTGTAAATATTGTTAACTCCATTTGATAGATCAGACAGAAAGGATCCATAATCCAAAAAGGAGGTGTATATTGAACCATAATCCAGAAAGGAGGTGTATATTGAACTTATGTTGACCAATTTATTATACATCTCAACTATAATTATATTATACTATGTATGTCTTTATGCACATCTTAGACATTAAAAAGAATGCAGTGTTAACCAAAATCATGACCCTACATGATCTTTTAAAGCATTATTGAAATAAATGTTTATTACCCATGAATATCTGTTTTCACCAATTAGTTGTGGTTCAATACCGAGATGTGTTTGTAATAGCAGCAATCTTCAGGACCTTACTTTAGGTTCATAGATTCAGAGGTGTGTACTAGGCTAATGGCCCTGGAGCCTTTACAAAGCCTAGCCCATAGAAGTGCCCTGGCATCGTATCGCCTGATGTTAGTTCCCAGTGCTTCTATCAAGTAGAGCCACTGGAGTGATCCCTGGGGTGAACTTTCTATTTCCCATCCACTCATTAAGATTTCTCTTGAAGAGGGCCAGTGAGGTGCTCTGCTTGACATGTATGGGAAGTCTTTTCCAGAGCATGGGCAGTCTCTGGGTTATGAACCTGTCCCTCCAGCATGTTCTGTTGATTGTGGTAATGAGGTTGAGGTCTCTGGAGCATGTGGTGCGGAGGGATTGGGATTTCTTTAGATGTAGCATTTCTAACAGAGCTGGGTTAGACATGGCTTTGTAAGTCAAGCAGAGATTGCCTCTTAGTAGACAGTATGAGACAGAGAATAGCTGGAATTTTTTGAGTATGTCTATATAGGACATGTGTTTAAGGTCTAGGATCCTCTTTGTGAGGTACTTTTGTGGCTTTTACAGCTGTGGCATGTGTCTAGTGAGGTACATGCCAAATGGGGCATTATACTCGATGATTGGCCTAATGAGGGAAGAGTAGAGAGAGAGAGATGATGAACTCTTTCTTCCTGGATGCAAAACCCTTGGTAATGTGATGTGCCACATAGAAGGACTTTCTGACCACAGTGGCAATGTGGTGGTCGAAAGAGAGGTTACTGTCAACCTGTGTCCCCAGATCTCTTATAACACCTTCAGCATTCAGTGGACTCCCATCGATGCGGTAATTAGCGGGAACTGAGTTTTTCCCAAAGAGGATGATGGTGCATTTTTTTGGCATTAAGCTTAAGGCCATGGTTTCGACACCAGTCATTGGTCTCAGTGAGGCATTTCTGTAGGATGTCTACATCACTTTGGGGAGTTAATAATGGCTCCCAGCTTGCAGTTGTCTGTGAACTTGGTCAGCCAGAGTCCCTCCGTGTTGGCCTGGACTTCTGAGAAGTAGATGCCAAACAGGAGAGGACCCAGGACTGATCCCTGTGGGACTCCACTAGTGACTGGTCAGCAGTCTGACTTGGAGTCCGCTACTTTCACACTGTGGGTTCTATCTGTGAGCCAATTTGCAACCCACCTAGTGGTATAGGGGTTGATGCCTAGTTTGGTGAGTTTATCAATAATTCCTGAGTGGGGAATGGTATCAAAGGCCTTGGCCAGGTTGAGGTAGGCTGTATGAACTGTCTTGCCCTTATCCACAACTCTGGCAACTGACTCAAAGAAGTCAACCAGGCTGAGCAGGCATGATCTACATTTCACAAAACCAATTTGCTTGGGATCTAGACTTTGGAGACTCCCTATATCCTTGTTAATTAGGTCCATGATGATGCGCTCCATAGCCTTACATGTCAGACTCATTAGGCTAATGGGGCGATAATTCCCAGGGTCTGTAGTTGCTCCCCCTTTATGGAGAGGGATGACTGTAGCAGTGCTTGATTTGGTAGGGACAAAGGCTGAGGTGAGGCTGTGATTGAACAGGGTACACAGATGTGGTGCCAGTTCACTTTGTAGTTCATGTAGAACACATCCAGGGATATTGTTGGGTCCCATGGAAACTGTATTCTTGGTCTTGGGCAATGCAGCTTTAACCTGTGCTGCAATAATGCTGGGTGCCTGGCATTCCTCCTGTATTGTGATTGGTCCTTTGGGGAGGGGGAGAGGGGTAAAGTTGGCACTGAATCTGTCAGCCAGTATGTTGACAATATCTGCTGGCTCAGTATAGGAGGTACCATTGTGTAGTAACTCAGAGCAAACCTGGGTATTGCTGTGGAGATTCTTGATATAACTATAGAAGGCTTTGTGTTTGTTTTTAGTGTCTGCCACAATTCTGCCTTCATAACTGGGTTTAGAGGTTATGATGAGGGATCTCAACTTTTTGTTGAGGCTAATAAGGGGGGTTTTCCAGTCTTGAGACTTCACCTTTTTCTGCAACAATTTCTTCCTTCTGTTGTAGAGTTTATTAATGGTAGTGGACCACTAGATTGGCTTCCTTTTTTGGAGGACAGCATCTTGGTTCTGTTGGGTATGGCTAGTTCCATGCATTTATGTACGTGTTTGTGCAGTGCACTGGTTCAGCAGTCATGCATCTATTTTCCATTGACATGGGTCCCAGGAAGTTAGCCACCTTTGACTTTAGGAGCCCAAAGTCAGCTTTGGAGAAGTTTTTTATGGTGGTTACCTTTGCGGGGGATGTGGGTGAGATGTAGATTTCCATGGTGATTAGTTTGTGGTCGGATCTAATCAGGGAGGAATTGACTATTGGTGTAGAGCAACGGTTGCCCACGGTTGTAATAACCAGGTCAAGGATGTTGCTTCCTCTAGTGGGGGTAAGAATGAGTTGGTCCAGGGCATTGGAAATGATGAATTCCAGGAAGCATTGGGCCAGTGTATTGGTGCATGAGTAGTTTTCCCAGTTGATCCAGGGGTAGTTTAATTCCCTAGTATGAGAGTGTTGGGTTGGACCCTAATACTTAGGAATGCTTAGGAACATGGAGTGAGAGTCCTGGGACATGGTTGGAGACCTATAGCAGGCTACGACCTGAATCACCATCTTACCCAATGTTAGTTGTACCTGAAATATCTCAGATACATTATGCTGGGCCGCTAGTCTGGAGGTGTGCATATCCTTTATGACTATGGAGACACAGCCGCCTTTGGGGCTTCACTCTATGTTCTGGGGCCAAAAGGTGTGGAATGAGTTATAGCCTGGTAGCTCAGGGGTGCTTTCTGCTGCTTTAAACCAGGTCTCTGTTACAGCATAAATGCCAATGTTCTCCATTTTGTGGAGTGCTTCAAGCAAGTGCATCTTGAGATTTAAACTAATAGCGTTGAGCAGCATGACCCTCAGATTGCCTTTATTTATAGCTGTTATGGTGGTAATTTGGTCTTTGGAACATCACCTAAAAAGGCACTATAGGGGTAGCAAGAGCCTTAGCCAGGATCTGGAAACCCAGGGGTGACAGATGCAGGCCATCTCTGATAAAGCATCAAGGTCTGTCAGTCATGTCATCCCAAGCAGCCAGATAGTGGATCCCCTTAGAATGAGATTAAACTTAGCCAATTGTTGAAGTCAATCATTTTCTGCTTGTACTGCGGTATCATTCTGGGTGATGGTAGGATGCTGCTCAGGGCTAGGGTCATATCTGCCTAGGCCACATAATCCGAGAGCTCCACCATGTCTCTTTTCATGTAGTCCAGGGAGGTGCATCTCAGGTCATTCACACCCACATGGACAGTGACAGAGTCATAATTGTACTTGTTATGGAGTGACCTGAGTGTGTGTGTGTTATGTGTCGGATTCTGGCACCTGATAGACAGCTGACTGTTACCTTCTCCTTATTCAACCTAGTGAGTGAGACATCAGTGTGCCTCACTATCGAGTCACCTATGATTAGTGTATTGGGCAAGCTGTTTTGCCTTAGGGGCTTAGGTTGAGGGGTACACTGTTTAGGTGAGCTATGTGTCTTGTGGTTTGTGCTGTGTTGTGGTGGTCGAGTGCATTTCTGCCTTGGAGGTTTCTGCTGTTTGGGTAGATTTCTATTGAGAGCCTCTGCGAAGGTGGGTGTGTGGTTTGTGTTTTATGTGAGACCAGTGAGGGTGGGTGCTCTGAAGGGCTATGTGTTGCATGTGGTGTGGTGCAGGTGTTGAGCTTCTCCTCTTGACCAGCTATTCCGGTCTTGGCTTGAAAGTGTATGGCTTCCAATTTGGATATATAAGTGCATCTCTCACAAGTCTGAGTGATGGGAGATAAGAGGAGAGGGTTGTCTGTGTACATGAGGCAGTTGTTACACTGCCTTAGAATAACCAATTTTGACAGGTTAATAGGAGAAAGCACAGGGAACTGACCTTTAGACATGCCAGGAGGGATGGTCATTATTACTAAGTGCTGGAGGGAGCTATTTTCTTATATATTCATTTTACAGGAAAAATGTCACTCAAGGTGTCTTGAGTCTGTACAGAGCACTGCCAAACACTTGAGGGGAAACTAATATGTAGACCCTGAAAATTTAAGGATGAGGCATTTAGGCAGATATTCTGAAGTTAGAAAGAATTCAAAGAGTACTTACTGAATAATAAAGAATTAGCTTGCCAAGAATGATGAAAAGAGGAGAGTCACATGAATGGCTACTGCCTGGCTACTACTAATTCTGGTCTCAGCACAGCTTCACTCTGTTGGTATGCAATACCCCTTTGCTTCTTCTCTCACCAGAAGAAAAATGTTAGCACCAATCTCAAGAAGAGAAGCAGGCCATGGCCTGTTTGTTGATCCACATTCTTGTCCCAGATGATGCAAGGGTCTGCAGGCTTGTTGCCTTTTTCTGGTAGATACCTCAAATAGCAACCAGACCAATCAGGTACGTTAAGCACAGACACTCACTCTCTAACCAGAAAGAGTCAGGAATCAATGCACTCTGCTCCTACTCTCACCAGGATCAGAATATAAGCACAGATCCTAAGCTGTCACCTACAAAGCAGTTATTAAGCTTTCTGGTGATCAGCAGTCTCCAGGAAACAATGTAACTAGACTCATTCTCTCACCAGGAGAAAACAGAAGCACTAATCCCAAGATGACTACTGAGAGGCAGAATGTGGGCTCTCCAATAACTGGTGGTCTTGCAATAGATGCTTAAAGGTAAGATAAAAAATGATTTATCCTAAACATTGCAGTGTGCACTAAAGGAGTTAAATGTGAAAGTGGATAGCCTAAGTTTTACCTGTGTAAAAAGTTAAGTTTTAGTGGAGAGTCACTATTTTTAAAACAGCAAGATAGATTGAAAGGGGGTGGTCACTTTTGTATTCTGGTACTATGGAATACAGTAGGATGGCCAATAAATTTAAATAATTGAAGGGGAGCAATTTCACAAAATGATAATTTTGTGCTTACTCACACCAGCCAGTAAAAGCAGAGAGAAAATGAGTTATATGGTCAAATTAACATAAGGGGCAGGCAACTAGAAAGACAGTGGTATTTAAGAACAGAAAAGTAACTGGGTGGGAGGATGAGAAACATTTCTGTCTGACTCACAAGAGACAGAGCTGTGGGTTCTTTTCAAGTTTTAATATGCAGTTAAAAGCAGCATACAAGTAAAACACAGTGTAAAGAAAACAATTCACAGTATACAAAATAGAAAAAAGCAATAAAGTAATACAAAATACAACAAATAAAAAGCAAACTAACCTTTCCCTCACAGAAAACGTAATATAAAGATGTTATCCATTAACAGCTAAAAAGAAAATAGAAATAAGAAGACTTCATAACATACCTTTATTCATGTGAGATTCAACAAGGTATTGAATATGCAACTGCTTCAACAGGAATAGGAAAGGAGAGAATACCAGTGCACGTAAAAACGGGGAAAATAAGAAAGTTTAAGGTGGAGGTGGGGTTACATCAAGGATCAGCTCTGAGCCCTTTCTTATTTGCAATGGTGATGGACAGGTTGACAGACGAGATCAGACAGGAGTCCCCATGGACTATGATGTTTGCAGATGACATTGTGATCTGTAGTGAGAGTAGGGAACAGGTGGAGGAGACCCTGGAGAGATGGAGATTTGCTCTAGAGAGAAGAGGAATGAAGATCAGCAGGACTAAGACAGAATATATGTGTGTGAATGAGAGGGAAGATAGAGGAATGGTGAGGATGCAAGGAGTAGAGGTGGCGAAGGTGGATGAGTTTAAATACTTGGGGTCAATAGTTCAGAGTAACGGTGAGTGTGGAAGAGAGGTGAAGAAGAGAGTACAGGCATGATGGAGTGGGTGGAGAAGAGGGTCAGGAGTGATTTGTGATAGACGAGTACCTGTAAGAGTGAAAGGGAAGGTCTACAAGAGGGTAGTGAGACCAGCTATGTTATATGGGTTGGAGACAGTGGCACTGACAAAAAGGCATGAGTTTGAGCTGGATGTGGCAGAGTTAAAGATGTTAAGATTTGCACTGGGTGTGACGAGGGTGGACAGGATTAGGAATAAGTATATTAGAGGGTCAGCCCAGGTTGGAAGGTTTGGAGACAAAGCCAGAGAGGCAAGATTACGTTGGTTTGGACATGTGCTGAGAAGGGATGCGGAGTATATTGGGAAAAAGATGCTAAGGATGAAACTACCAGGTAACAGGAAAAGAGGAAGGCCTAAGATGAGGTTTATGGATGTGGTGAGAGAGGACGTGCAGGTGGTTGGTGTGACAGAGCAAGATGTAGAGGACAGGAAGAAATGGAAACAGGTGATCCGCTGTGGCGACCCCTAACGGGAACAGCCGAAAGAAGATGATGATTTGTCAAAATTCTGTTAATTCTTTGGAAATACTAAATGTATCTTCATCCATGGCAATTACATTTTCTATAGAATTTCAAGAATAGAATACTCTTCATTTACTCTGTGCACTGAATTAAAAAAATACAATTTCTTTCATACCACTTACAGTTTTAAAAAAGTGCGATGGCAGAATAAATATGCTTCTCACATACGAACCACCTTATGCGGGGAAAATAGTTTGTCTCTAACGGATTTAGCAGATAGGTCAGCAAAAACTGAGATGTTAGATTCACTACAACTGTAGTTGAAAGGAAGGTATCCTGATCTGTACAGTTCATAAACTTAACTATAACTATTCATGAAAATCTATATATGTTAGTGGATTAAGTAAAAACCTACAAAATCTCTCAAGCAGGATTGTATGAAATACCTCATCATTAGCTCTGCCTTGTAGACACCTGAAAATAGCCAACATGGATGATTCCAAGGCAGTTAAACAATCCTAGGATTCTGGGATACCTAATAAGTGCAACTTTGTCTTATGGGCTCCTACTTCATAGTGTGTCAATTTACTACAGACACAAATGGCAACAGAGTTGTCTGTAGTACAGTCATTTGGGCTTCCTGAAAATGTATATGCCAGCCAACTTAGCTTCTAAATTCTGTAATTCAGATGAATAGGTTCATAGGGTCATAGGAGGTTAATAGGCTAGCAGCCTTAGAGCCCTTACAAGCCTAGCCATGTTAATCCTAAATTGCCTCAATTGTCCTTGGCTAGATGGACATAATTCTCAGAGTGAGTGTATGATAAACACCAGCTACTTCTGTCCATGAGGAACATGGGTGCCGTCACACATCCATTTTCCCAGACTGGACTTGAATAGGGTCAGTGATGTAAAAACAAGTGCCTGGTATGGTGTAAAACTACACTACTTTATCCACCAACTACCAGTTAATGAAGTCAGACCAAGTAGAATAGACAATGGGAGGTGAAATGCACTTTTACAATATAAGCACAAGGAAAGGCAAATAAATAATTCAGTATATCAACAGCAGTGTAGAAAGGGAGGGGATTATTAACCTCAATTTACAGTAAGGGTGGCAGCTTAAAATCACCAGATTTAAAAAGCAAATCAACAAACAAGAGGGTGGGTGGCAAGCATAGCATGGAATCAGCAGCAGTGCTTTACTTTATGCAGGCTACATACCTTTTTAGACAAAGTCAAAGGTCTAGAATTTCACTGAGTATTTCAGTATCAACCAAGAAACAATTTAACCAATGAAAAACACGTGAAATGTGCAGCCTAGATAATTTAAATGTCTTCCTCTCACATAAAACAAAAACACCAGGCTAAGCAGATTTCTTAAAACAGAAAACAAAATGGAGCAGGTATCAGAAAGTAGCTCTATCAGTCACAGACAAAAACATATAGGTTTCCTCACCCAGCAGGGAATTGCCAGCAGTACTTTACTTTATGCAGGCTTCAAACCTTTTCAGACAAAGACAAAGGTCTGGAATTTCACTGAGTATTTAATTATCACTTAAGGATGTTTGATTTGTTGAATGCCGAAGTCTATGATCTTGTAATTACCATTCACATTTGTCACAAATGAGCTACATTTTATCTGTTAGACCTGCAGACACATTTGTATTCAGTTGTGCAGGTAAAGATTGACAAATGAAAGTTGAATATGTTGTTGTTGAATTATTATGAGTAATGTTAGTCTTGGATTGTGATGATCAGATAGAGGTCTCAAAAGGAAGACGTGTAAACTGAACAGTTTTCATTGAAACAGAAATGACTTGTCCAGGAATATTGAACTGTGAATCCTGCAATGATTCCATCTTATTCTTTGTATAATTAGCATCTAACTGAAAAATAGAGCACATTGTTACAGAAAGAGTATTACCAGTCTACTATTTACAATCTCCCATACCTGTCCTGCCCATCCTTGGTTATAGCAGTGTTGTAATATCGTTTGGGGCAGGACATTTAATATCAGTTCTGGTTTTATAACAGCCAAATCTCTACTTGAGAGTCTCAGTGATCAGAAGTAACAATGTTATATCTTAAGTCACCTAGTACACTGATGATGCTGATAATAATAATAATAGTAATAATAATATAATAATAATAATAATAGTAATAATAATAAATAAATAAAAAATAGCAACCAGGACATATAGTTACAACAAAATGTGTCCCATAACAGTTTAGAGTTTTTGTGGTCCTGCCTTAATATGATGGACATGCATACAAACCACAAAAGGTGTAGCACCTTGTCTCCACCTCCAGAGAATGTCTGTACCAACTTACTAGTGTTCAATCTAAACTTCATGAAAAATGGACTTGTCCAAATATTATTCCCACTGAAGGGAATAGGAGATGTTTGTTACAAGGTTTTACAGTAGCGAAATACAGCACTGATTAAAGAAGACCTCAGTGATACTTGCCTGGGCTATCAGTACTTTTCAAGACAGCATAATTTATAAGTGGATACTCCAAAAAATGTACTTGTGTTAGGAACATAACATAAATATACATGTTCAACTAGATTCCCGTCTGCAGCCCTCAATTTTGGGATACCATTTGTGCTGTTAGCCTGACTGGCAGGCAAGTTCCAGAACTGTACCTTCCCTGGGGCTTTGGCCAAGATCATCCCACCAGGGCTTAAGGATATCACTGCATAACAGGTGCATTGCCTGATGCCATATTCTGATCATTTGACCATTCTTGCCTCAGCCCACAAAGCCAGTTAGAAACCTTAGCACCAAAGCCCTTGCAGAGAAAATGGAACAGTCCTGTGTGTTTCAGATCCACTCCAGGGGTCACAAATCTCCATCTAAAAGGATTAAGAGCAGGCAAAGGAGGGAGAAGGAGCTTGGTTGGAAGCTCAGAGGGAAGGCATAAATGAAAAAGGACAAGAAGGTTTCACTCAATCCAAAGGATAAAGGAGGGAAGGTATATGGACTTCAGCAGTAAATCTACTTGAATATTTGCATTTATGTTAAGTTTCTAATACAACTGTATAATATTCATCACAGCATTCACTGATGCATTCCTCAGTTTTTATTTATAAAATTGCATTTATTTGAAACTTATGCAATCATTAACAATCTGTGCAATCCACAAATATAAACCACTTTGTCTTAAGTACTGGCCTGTATATCAAACCAATTCTGTTTGCAACTGTTTTTATATAAGGCAAAAACCCTTCATCTGACAAGTTAGCCCCAAAGGGGCACTTTTGCAGTCACCATCTTAATACAATCTAAAATTTTCCACATTCTATTTAAACATTCTTATAATTCAACAAATCATTATTTAAGTTTCATATGCTTTTCATAAACACCCAGTGAAGTATTCCTGACTAAATAAATCCACAGGATATGGGAAAAATAAATAGAAGGAAAAATATAGGAAATATAACCATCTTGTATTCCTTACAAGTGCTCTTTAGCAGATATCTCAGCAGCTACTTAATATGTCCATGGCAATACAAGTTTCGGAATCAATCAGGCCTGCAAGACCATTTATTCCTTTTCTTTAGTCAAGTATACTGCTATTCTACTTAGTTCATTTTTTTATATAAAGACTGCTAAATCTATCATTATAATAGCTTTGTTCCTTTTTTTTCTAAGTCTTTCTTTCCATCAGTTATGGCCAATATCGCAGGTCTCTTTAGACTGCACTTCAGGGAATTTGTTTTTATGTACAAACATTAGTAAAGCTAAGAGTCCCTGACCATACTTACATTTAAAGCAGAGTCAAAATTCAGAAAAAGTAATTCTTTATTTAGCTGTATTTCATGCCCCCAAACTCAAACTACAAGAGCCTCTAGATTTTTCTTCCAGTGCTGTATTATACTAGATTCCCAAATAATATGATCCCAGCTGGCTCTTTCCTCTAAGTCATATCTCCAACATCATCTAGCTTCTGTTGTATATAATCAAAATAGCATACTAAGAGTAAGAAAATATCTGTACTTGCACTTTCACACAGATATGCAAAATTTCCTCGATTTAGTTAGTCTCTTATTCTACTAGAATTATAGACCATTTCCCATTGTTCCCACATAAGTTGCCTATTCAATAGCCTGTTCCATTTTTCCTTAGGTTGTCTTCCTGGTTATTATAATTCTCAGTCAGTATTTGTAAGACTAACTTATTATTTTTTATTTAACACTGTCTCAGATTTTTTTTTTATTTTGAAAACCTATTAGTCCAGTTTTCATCGTGTTCATTCTTGCTAACCTCATCTTGTTTTTCCATTCCATCCTTAATCACTTTTATAAAAATTCCTCCATTTGTCACAAAACATTTCTTCCTTGCTTGTGTCCCACTTTTAGGCCTTTTTCATGTTCCACTTGTTTCACAATATCTTGGCTTTTTCCCCAGTTATTTTTGTCTATCTACTGCTGAGAAAATCAATCCTCACACTTTGTCAAAGGGATGTTGTCCCTGTTGGGGATAATTTTGCCATTCATGCTTGGATTAAAGACAATATTCATCAACTTACAACACTCAGGGATAAGTCAGACTCTGACTGGAAGGCTGACCCCTCTAATTTAGACATATAAAATACCTATCATAGAGTCAAAAAAGAAAGTAGACTTGTCATTAATAAGGCTAAGACTGATTACTGCAGAACTCTTTAAAATGGTATCTGGGTTATCACAAGAAGATTTAGTAAGCATTAAAAAGTCTTGCATGCACTAGTGTCTTTCCCAAATCCAGTGCAGGACCAAAGTTATTCCCCTCACTACTCAATAAACTTAGAGATAACATTAGTAATGTCTGGTGTACAACAAAGCCATTATTTCCTAACCTTTCTCAAATATCACCCTCATCCCTCTTCACAGATGATTTCAATACACTCCATATTTCTCAACTCTCCAGATTTTTGTCTCATATTTTTTATCTGTTACCGAGGATTGAAGTCAATAAATAATGATGTACATTTGAGTTTCAGACTTCACATCCTTCAGAAAATGCATGCTAACACAAATATTGTTAGTGTACTAACTTTCTAAGAGCAATATTTAAAATTTGTCACTGTTTTGGGTCCTTTTCCTCCATTATTTTAGGCTTTGTCTAGATTTCTTGTGATAAGAAATTGAGAGGTATGATATCCACCTTTTCATTTCAAGGTAATTACTACCGTAGCGACACAATAAAAACACCTAGAAAATGTTGGCAGCTGCTCTCATCCTTTCTTCCATACCAGCCACCCAGATATTTTCAAACTTGGTAGTGAAATTCTCAGCAAGCTACTTAATTTCTGTTTAACATAACCCTCACTATCCAAAACCTGCCCCACAACTTTAAACTTGAACTAGTAATATCCCTTGTAAAAGTACCCAGACCTTCCTCAGCTAATGATTTTCAACCCATTTATAACTTTTGTGCACTAACAGGAAGTGTAGAAAAGATCTTTTACAATGAAATACTTGGCTATATTTCAAGGTATGATATCATCAACAACAGACAACATGGCTTTCAACACAATTACAGTAAAAACAAGAGTAAGAGTTCCCAATACTTACTATATGCATCCCTAACTACATCTACATCTTGTGTATAGTATATGCCTACTTTCATATTTTCAATATTATAATTATTTCTTTCTATACAGTCTGCCACTATTTGGCTCTGATCAGCAAAAAATGGATATGCTCTTCCTTTTTTTAACTCCTCGATTATACTATACACAAGATGTAGATGTAGTTAGGGATGCATATAGTAAGTATTGGGAACTCTTACAGGTGGATACTGCCATCTCAGAAGTTGTAGGAAAGGAGCCCAAATTTATATATAAAAATAAGCTGAATTTATACAGGATGCTATGTGGCCCAAATAGAGTGGACTATGAGAATAACAGCCAGAAAGAGACAGTTAATACTAAACCATGTGGGAGATGTAAATTTTGTGATACTATAGATGAATCAGCAACGTTCATACACTCAGTAACCCAAGAACTGTTTAAATTCTACTGTGAGGCAAACTGTGAAACTACACACGTGGTATATTTAGCCACGTGTCAGTTATGCCCAGCATTCTATGTGGGAAAGACAGATAGACGGCTTAGAGATAGAGTAAGGGAGAACCTTTATAACATCAGGATAAATTCAGAGAAGAATGCATTGTCTAAACACGTAGTGTCTACCTCTACCGAACACAAATTTAAATTTAGAGTTGTGTATGTTAATATGCCTACTATACGTAGAGGTACTGTACGTAATACCACTGAATGTAATGAAAGTAAGTGGATAATTAAACTTAGGGCGGATCGTGAACCCGGACTTAATGATAGGGTCCCTATTAAACCTATGTTGAAAAATAGAAGAATAAAAGTTAAATGAATTGACAAGTTTTCGCTCTTAAGCATTTGATATGAAACTAGCGCATTCATATTGTATATGTATGTATATATTTTTTGATATGTATTATATATGTAAGTAAGGTGTATTAATTACTATATACATATATAAATGCATTAGATAAATAAGTTAGGAATAGTAAATAGTACAATCCAGTGTTGTTAGGTATATATTATATAATCAAATTTAGTGACATGATTATAAGTGTAGCATATAGTTTTAAATATTAAATATTCGATATGAATATTTAGTTAGTAAAATGAAATGTTCCTCACAGCACAAATATATATGTATGCATATATTTTTTATAAAAGTTCTTTATAAGTTTTTAAAAATTTTTTGGTGCCAGTATTTCTAAAAATGATAAGTTATAAATTAAATTATATTGTAATATTTTATTCCTATTTCAATAATATATGTTTGTTTTTAATATGGCCAACTGTTTAGTTTTAGTGCACATCGTTATTAGTACTAGATTAAATATGTGTTATTAATGTGTATTATTTATTTATCATATAAGAATATTCATAGTTTCAGGTTAGATATAGAGTTAAGTAATTCATAACGTCCATTTGACATTGTATATAAATATCGCTTTCACATACTGATTTAGTATATATTAAAGCGCGTGAAAAGCTATAAAATGCACATAAGTAAAACAGCTGATTTACTCTATGTATAGATGTAATCAAGTTAACTCACAGCATGTTTGTAATTTTTATTAAGAATGACCATGTTTTTATTGCAATTTTTGCATATTAATGGTCTTCTGAACGTAATACGCGTAGTAACGCGCAAATTAGAAAATGTGGATGATGTGATGTATTAATTAAAGGAAGTGACGTTCATTTGAATTATATTATAAATTCATTTGAAATGTATATCAGTTATAAGTGGCCTGATGAAGCCTACAGGTGAAAGCGCTAGCCAATCTGTTGTATTTTGAATAAATATAAAGTTTTTGGATTACTATCTTGGTCAATCCGTTTTTTGTTGGTGAAACAAGGTGAAACGAACGTTGCTGTTTTCAAATAAGGGATTTATTGGCCGAGAAGTGGAACGCTGCTGAAATCGTACTGTTTGGAATACTGGTCTGGAAGTTTTGGTCAATTATATGGTGCTGTTAAGCTGGTAATGTTTAAACATTTTAGCTAAGCTGGTAACGCTCAACATATCCGCTGTAAGGAGCTGGGAATGCTTGAGAACTTTTAGTCTGCTTGGTAACTTTTTGGAAACTTTTTTGCCTTTGGCGCATATACTTAGAACAGTGTAACAGTTGTAATACTCTGAAAATGTATCTGCCTTACGCTCTTCCTTTTATTCTTATCTTAACATTTTGCCTTCAAAAGAGCGCATTTAAACAGCCAATATTTATATTTTTATATTTAAAATTTAAAGCTTAGTTTTCAATACTGAGATGCTGCTTATATAAATTTGTCAAAGAGGTGACAACTGCCTTAAAAGCATTGACTGATCTAATTGCTGTTTTGCTATAAAAGGTAAGAGTACCACATCAGAAGTAGTTGTGAATCAGTATAAGTTCTCTTCCTCTCTGCAATAAAGACAATGGAAAATAGTTTCACACCTCTGTTTCTTTCAGCAGTTGCTGAGCTCCTGACATCAACAAGACTAATCACCCATATAAGATTGTCAGCAGTACCTGACTACAAATTTATTTGTGTCTGTGGTATGTCATGCAGGTGTAGACAAATTCCTCTGCAAATTAATTCAAAGCTTAAAAACGTGGCAAGGAAATGACATTTTATTATAAAGTACAAGGAGGTTTCTGGCGCCTATATAATACTGGAACCATATTTTAGGGAAAAAAACAACCTAAGAGTTGAGTTAAACTGTAGAAGAAGGTGGAGCTTTCCTTTAAACCACATATGCCTTACTTTGTATTTTATGTATATGCTGCTACTATATCTTTATATGTTCAAAGGATGACTCACTGTATACATTTTAACAATGTTTTTTCTTTTTGTTTTTCTACATAAAAATTTATATTTATATATGACACTGTAATTTATATATGTCAGCACTTATTTTGTAACTGTATGCTGTAGTTGCCTACATAGCCCAAATCATGATAGAAAAGGGTCCTCGGACCAGCCCACTCATCCAGTAAACAAATTGTATAATGTGCTAATACTACAAATGTCATCTGTTCACTTCTTCCAAAGGGCATGAGGTATTTCTGAGAATGATCTTTCAAATTTTGCTAATGTATGGTGGGGGGGCTAAAGAGACTAGTGGGGGTTCTAAAGGAGTATGGGCTGTATATATTTGGAAGGTTATTTCTTAGTGGTAGACAGTGCCTGTCATATAGCAAATGAAATATGAGTGCATTTAAGAAAATCAAGGCCAAGGATGCAATTAAGAATCAGTTAGATTTATCGGTCATTAGGTACTGCTGTTCACAACTGAGGTATAAGTGAATGAATCTAACTATTTTGGTTTCTAGATATTGCAATATCTTGATGTTTTCACCAGATAGGTGTGGCAATAGAGGCAATAAGCATTATATGCCTAGTACCAACTACCATTTCTATATATTAACAATGTGGTAGATGTTCTTGCACTGCACCAACAGGAAAGTGCAGTTAATTTAAGGCAAAATTGTGAACTTTCATCTTGACATGTACTGTGACAACTCCCCAGCTTGCTATTAAGTATACTTATCTATGCCAGTTCAACATCTTTACTATTTTTATATTAATCACAGTAGTAGACTTATCTTATCAAGATCTAAGTGGTGTGGAATTTCACACCTATAGCAGCTGTAATGATGTGAGGTATTGCCAGCTATTCCCGAAGAAGTAGGGTAGTGAGTGTGTAACATATGTCAGCACAGCTAGCTGGAATTTTGTAAAGAATTATATGTCATTTGTATATCAAACTAATTTGTACAGATGTTTGTGTTGAAAAATGTATAAACAGCATGTCCTGCTGGACAGAGGAAGAAATATACATGTATTATTTTATCTGTTGAAATGTATATATTGTAACAAAGGATACTGGAAGACAAAATGTTAATCTCAGGCCACCTAATTTTGAAAATAGTTTGAAATAAAATTACCTGACTTAGGCCATAAAGATTGCATTTTACAGTTCTCAGAGACAAAAAGTCTGTACTAGGAAA